>NC_091127.1:177524915-177824915 GCF_040183065.1 Periplaneta americana
GTGAAATTGTTGTTATATATAGGTGAATCCACATGAATTTAACATTTTTTTAAGAAATTAGACAAATCCCACGGAATTTGTAGATTTTATTGATATTTATATAGTTAATAATCTCGCAAAAACGAAATTTTTTGAAGGATTTTTTTTTGTGGGGAAAATCGAAACCAGTGATATAATACAGTTCAATCATGTCTACTAAACACTCTGTCAAAGAATTAGCACAATCGGTTGGAATATAGAGATTTTATTAACGTTTATAGCAAAATCGTGTTTTTACCGCAAGAAACGACGATTTTTACAATTGGACGATTTACACAAACAAACCCTTATTCCTCCGCATGCGAACGTGAAATTGTTGTTATATATAGGTGAATCCACATGAATTTAACATTTTTTTAAGAAATGAGACAAATCCCACGGAATTTGTAGATTATATTGATATTTATATAGTTAAAAAACTCGCAAAAACGAAATTTTTTGAAGGATTTTTTTTTGTGGGGAAAATCGAAACCAGTGACATAATACAGTTCAATCATGTATACTAAACACTCTGTCAAAGAATTAGCACAATCGGTTGGAATATAGAGATTTTATTAACGTTTATAGCAAAATCGTGTTTTTACCGCAAGAAACGACGATTTTTACAATTTGACCATTTTCACAAACAAACCCATATTCCTCTGCATGCGAACGTGAAATTGTTGTTATATATAGGTGACTCCACATGAATTTAACATTTTTTTAAGAAATTAGACAAATCCCCCGGAATTTGTAGATTTTATTGATATTTATATAGTTAAAATCTCGCAAAAACGAAATTTTTTGAAGGATTTTTTTTGTGGGGAAAATCGAAACCAGTGATTTAATACAGTTCAATCATGTATACTAAACACTCTGTCAAAGAATTAGCACAATCGGTTGGAATATAGAGATTTTATTAACGTTTATAGCAAAATCGTGTTTTTACCGCAAGAAACGACGATTTTTACAATTGGACGATTTACACAAACAAACCCACATTCCTCTGCATGCGAACGTGAAATTGTTGTTTTATATAGGTGAATCCACATGAATTTAACATTTTTTTAAGAAATTAGACAAATCCCACGGAATTTGTAAATTTTATTGATATTTATATAGTTAAAATCTCGCAAAAACGAAATTTTTTGAAGGATTTTTTTTTGTGGGGAAAATCGAAACCAGTGATATAATACAGTTCAATCATGTATACTAAACACTCTGTCAAAGAATTAGCACAATCGGTTGGAATATAGAGATTTTATTAACGTTTATAGCAAAATCGTGATTTTACCGCAAGAAACGACGATTTTTACAATTGGACGATTTACACAAACAAACCCATATTCCTCTGCATGCGAACGTGAAATTGTTGTTATATATAGGTGAATCCACATGAATTTAACATTTTTTTAAGAAATTAGACAAATCCCACGGAATTTGTAGATTTTATTGATATTTATATAGTTAATAATCTCGCAAAAACGAAATTTTTTGAAGGATTTTTTTTTGTGGGGAAAATCGAAACCAGTGATATAATACAGTTCAATCATGTATACTAAACACTCTGTCAAAGAATTAGCACAATCGGTTGGAATATAGAGATTTTATTAACGTTTATAGCAAAATCGTGTTTTTACCGCAAGAAACGACGATTTTTACAATTGGACGATTTACACAAACAAACCCTTATTCCTCCGCATGCGAACGTGAAATTGTTGTTATATATAGGTGAATCCACATGAATTTAACATTTTTTAAGAAATGAGACAAATCCCACGGAATTTGTAGATTATATTGATATTTATATAGTTAAAAAACTCGCAAAAACGAAATTTTTTGAAGGATTTTTTTTTTTGTGGGGAAAATCGAAACCAGTGATTTAATACAGTTCAATCATGTATACTAAACACTCTGTCAAAGAATTAGCACAATCGGTTGGAATATAGAGATTTTATTAACGTTTATAGCAAAATCGTGTTTTTTACCGCAAGAAACGACGATTTTTACAATTGGACGATTTACACAAACAAACCCATATTCTTCTGCATGCGAACGTGAAATTGTTGTTATATATAGGTGACTCCACATGAATTTAACATTTTTTTAAGAAATTAGACAAATCCCACGGAATTTGTAGATTTTATTGATATATAGATATAGTTAAAATCTCGCAAAAACGAAATTTTTTGAAGGATTTTTTTTTGTGGGGAAAATCGAAACCAGTGATTTAATACAGTTCAATCATGTATACTAAACACTCTGTCAAAGAATTAGCACAATCGGTTGGAATATAGAGATTTTATTAACGTTTATAGCAAAATCGTGTTTTTTACCGCAAGAAACGACGATTTTTACAATTGGACGATTTACACAAACAAACCCATATTCCTCTGCATGCGAACGTGAAATTGTTGTTATATATAGGTGAATCCACATGAATTTAACATTTTTTAAGAAATTAGACAAATCCCACGGAATTTGTAAATTTTATTGATATTTATATAGTTAAAATCTCGCAAAAACGAAATTTTTTGAAGGATTTTTTTTTGTGGGGAAAATCGAAACCAGTGATATAATACAGTTCAATCATGTATACTAAACACTCTGTCAAAGAATTAGCACAATCGGTTGGAATATAGAGATTTTATTAACGTTTATAGCAAAATGGTGTTTTTACCGCAAGAAACGACGATTTTTACAATTGGACGATTTACACAAACAAACCCATATTCCTCTGCATGCGAACGTGAAATTGTTGTTATATATAGGTGAATCCACATGAAGTTAACATTTTTTTAAGAAATTAGACAAATCCCACGGAATTTGTAAATTTTATTGATATTTATATAGTTAAAATCTCGCAAAAACGAAATTTTTTGAAGGATTTTTTTTTGTGGGGAAAATCGAAACCAGTGATATAATACAGTTCAATCATGTATACTAAACACTCTCTGTCAAAGAATTAGCACAATCGGTTGGAATATAGAGAATTTATTAACTTTTATAGCAAAATCGTGATTTTACCGCAAGAAACGACGATTTTTACAATTGGACGATTTACACAAACAAACCCATATTCCTCTGCATGCGAACGTGAAATTGTTGTTATATATAGGTGAATCCACATGAATTTAACATTTTTTTAAGAAATTAGACAAATCCCACGGAATTTGTAGATTTTATTGATATTTATATAGTTAATAATCTCGCAAAAACGAAATTTTTTGAAGGATTTTTTTTTGTGGGGAAAATCGAAACCAGTGATATAATACAGTTCAATCATGTATACTAAACACTCTGTCAAAGAATTAGCACAATCGGTTGGAATATAGAGATTTTATTAACGTTTATAGCAAAATCGTGTTTTTTACCGCAAGAAACGACGATTTTTACAATTGGACGATTTACACAAACAAACCCTTATTCCTCCGCATGCGAACGTGAAATTGTTGTTATATATAGGTGAATCCACATGAATTTAACATTTTTTTAAGAAATGAGACAAATCCCACGGAATTTGTAGATTATATTGATATTTATATAGTTAAAAAACTCGCAAAAACGAAATTTTTTGAAGGATTTTTTTTTTTTGTGGGGAAAATCGAAACCAGTGACATAATACAGTTCAATCATGTATACTAAACACTCTGTCAAAGAATTAGCACAATCGGTTGGAATATAGAGATTTTATTAGCATTTATAGCAAAATCGTGTTTTTACCGCAAGAAACGACGATTTTTACAATTTGACGATTTTCACGAACAAACCCATATTCCTCTGCATGCGAACGTGAAATTGTTGTTATATATAGGTGACTCCACATGAATTTAACATTTTTTTCTAGAAATTAGACAAATCCCCAGGAATTTGTAGATTTTATTGATATTTATATAGTTAAAATCTCGCAAAAACGAAATTTTTTGAAGGATTTTTTTTGTGGGGAAAATTGAAACCAGTGATATAATACAGTTCAATCATGTATACTAAACACTCTCTGTCAAAGAATTAGCACAATCGGTTGGAATATAGAGATTTTATTAACGTTTATAGCAAAATCGTGATTTTACCGCAAGAAACGACGATTTTTACAATTGGACGATTTACACAAACAAACCCATATTCCTCTGCATGCGAACGTGAAATTGTTGTTATATATAGGTGAATCCACATGAATTTAACATTTTTTTAAGAAATTAGACAAATCCCACGGAATTTGTAGATTTTATTGATATTTATATAGTTAATAATCTCGCAAAAACGAAATTTTTTGAAGGATTTTTTTTTGTGGGGAAAATCGAAACCAGTGATATAATACAGTTCAATCATGTCTACTAAACACTCTGTCAAAGAATTAGCACAATCGGTTGGAATATAGAGATTTTATTAACGTTTATAGCAAAATCGTGTTTTTACCGCAAGAAACGACGATTTTTACAATTGGACGATTTACACAAACAAACCCTTATTCCTCCGCATGCGAACGTGAAATTGTTGTTATATATAGGTGAATCCACATGAATTTAACATTTTTTTAAGAAATGAGACAAATCCCACGGAATTTGTAGATTATATTGATATTTATATAGTTAAAAAACTCGCAAAAACGAAATTTTTTGAAGGATTTTTTTTTTGTGGGGAAAATCGAAACCAGTGACATAATACAGTTCAATCATGTATACTAAACACTCTGTCAAAGAATTAGCACAATCGGTTGGAATATAGAGATTTTATTAGCGTTTATAGCAAAATCGTGTTTTTACCGCAAGAAACGACGATTTTTACAATTTGACGATTTTCACGAACAAACCCATATTCCTCTGCATGCGAACGTGAAATTGTTGTTATATATAGGTGACTCCACATGAATTTAACATTTTTTTAAGAAATTAGACAAATCCCCCCGGAATTTGTAGATTTTATTGATATTTATATAGTTAAAATCTCGCAAAAACGAAATTTTTTGAAGGATTTTTTTTGTGGGGAAAATCGAAACCAGTGATTTAATACAGTTCAATCATGTATACTAAACACTCTGTCAAAGAATTAGCACAATCGGTTGGAATATAGAGATTTTATTAACGTTTATAGCAAAATCGTGTTTTTACCGCAAGAAACGACGATTTTTACAATTGGACGATTTACACAAACAAACCCACATTCCTCTGCATGCGAACGTGAAATTGTTGTTATATATAGGTGAATCCACATGAATTTAACATTTTTTTAAGAAATTAGACAAATCCCACGGAATTTGTAAATTTTATTGATATTTATATAGTTAAAATCTCGCAAAAACGAAATTTTTTGAAGGATTTTTTTTTGTGGGGAAAATCGAAACCAGTGATATAATACAGTTCAATCATGTATACTAAACACTCTGTCAAAGAATTAGCACAATCGGTTGGAATATAGAGATTTTATTAACGTTTATAGCAAAATCGTGATTTTACCGCAAGAAACGACGATTTTTACAATTGGACGATTTACACAAACAAACCCATATTCCTCTGCATGCGAACGTGAAATTGTTGTTATATATAGGTGACTCCACATGAAGTTAACATTTTTTTAAGAAATTAGACAAATCCCACGGAATTTGTAAATTTTATTGATATTTATATAGTTAAAATCTCGCAAAAACGAAATTTTTTGAAGGATTTTTTTTTGTGGGGAAAATCGAAACCAGTGATATAATACAGTTCAATCATGTATACTAAACACTCTCTGTCAAAGAATTAGCACAATCGGTTGGAATATAGAGAATTTATTAACTTTTATAGCAAAATCGTGATTTTACCGCAAGAAACGACGATTTTTACAATTGGACGATTTACACAAACAAACCCATATTCCTCTGCATGCGAACGTGAAATTGTTGTTATATATAGGTGAATCCACATGAATTTAACATTTTTTTAAGAAATTAGACAAATCCCACGGAATTTGTAGATTTTATTGATATTTATATAGTTAATAATCTCGCAAAAACGAAATTTTTTGAAGGA
The DNA here is from genome assembly GCF_040183065.1 of Periplaneta americana. Taxonomy (NCBI): domain Eukaryota; kingdom Metazoa; phylum Arthropoda; class Insecta; order Blattodea; family Blattidae; genus Periplaneta; species Periplaneta americana. Next base: position 177,530,942 of record NC_091127.1, read on the forward strand.
TTTTTTTTTGTGGGGAAAATCGAAACCAGTGATATAATACAGTTCAATCATGTATACTAAACACTCTGTCAAAGAATTAGCACAATCGGTTGGAATATAGAGATTTTATTAACGTTTATAGCAAAATCGTGTTTTTACCGCAAGAAACGACGATTTTTACAATTGGACGATTTACACAAACAAACCCTTATTCCTCCGCATGCGAACGTGAAATTGTTGTTATATATAGGTGAATCCACATGAATTTAACATTTTTTTAAGAAATGAGACAAATCCCACGGAATTTGTAGATTATATTGATATTTATATAGTTAAAAAACTCGCAAAAACGAAATTTTTTGAAGGATTTTTTTTTTTGTGGGGAAAATCGAAACCAGTGACATAATACAGTTCAATCATGTATACTAAACACTCTGTCAAAGAATTAGCACAATCGCTTGGAATATAGAGATTTTATTAGCATTTATAGCAAAATCGTGTTTTTACCGCAAGAAACGACGATTTTTACAATTTGACGATTTTCACGAACAAACCCATATACCTCTGCATGCGAACGTGAAATTGTTGTTATATATAGGTGACTCCACATGAATTTAACATTTTTTTTTAGAAATTAGACAAATCCCCAGGAATTTGTAGATTTTATTGATATTTATATAGTTAAAATCTCGCAAAAACGAAATTTTTTGAAGGATTTTTTTTGTGGGGAAAATCGAAACCAGTGATATAATACAGTTCAATCATGTATACTAAACACTCTCTGTCAAAGAATTAGCACAATCGGTTGGAATATAGAGATTTTATTAACGTTTATAGCAAAATCGTGATTTTACCGCAAGAAACGACGATTTTTACAATTGGACGATTTACACAAACAAACCCATATTCCTCTGCATGCGAACGTGAAATTGTTGTTATATATAGGTGAATCCACATGAATTTAACATTTTTTTAAGAAATTAGACAAATCCCACGGAATTTGTAGATTTTATTGATATTTATATAGTTAATAATCTCGCAAAAACGAAATTTTTTGAAGGATTTTTTTTTGTGGGGAAAATCGAAACCAGTGATATAATACAGTTCAATCATGTCTACTAAACACTCTGTCAAAGAATTAGCACAATCGGTTGGAATATAGAGATTTTATTAACGTTTATAGCAAAATCGTGTTTTTACTGCAAGAAACGACGATTTTTACAATTGGACGATTTACACAAACAAACCCTTATTCCTCCGCATGCGAACGTGAAATTGTTGTTATATATAGGTGAATCCACATGAATTTAACATTTTTTTAAGAAATGAGACAAATCCCACGGAATTTGTAGATTATATTGATATTTATATAGTTAAAAAACTCGCAAAAACGAAATTTTTTGAAGGATTTTTTTTTGTGGGGAAAATCGAAACCAGTGACATAATACAGTTCAATCATGTATACTAAACACTCTGTCAAAGAATTAGCACAATCGGTTGGAATATAGAGATTTTATTAGCGTTTATAGCAAAATCGTGTTTTTACCGCAAGAAACGACGATTTTTACAATTTGACGATTTTCACGAACAAACCCATATTCCTCTGCATGCGAACGTGAAATTGTTGTTATATATAGGTGACTCCACATGAATTTAACATTTTTTTAAGAAATTAGACAAATCCCCCGGAATTTGTAGATTTTATTGATATTTATATAGTTAAAATCTCGCAAAAACGAAATTTTTTGAAGGATTTTTTTTGTGGGGAAAATCGAAACCAGTGATTTAATACAGTTCAATCATGTATACTAAACACTCTGTCAAAGAATTAGCACAATCGGTTGGAATATAGAGATTTTATTAACGTTTATAGCAAAATCGTGTTTTTACCGCAAGAAACGACGATTTTTACAATTGGACGATTTACACAAACAAACCCACATTCCTCTGCATGCGAACGTGAAATTGTTGTTATATATAGGTGAATCCACATGAATTTAACATTTTTTTAAGAAATTAGACAAATCCCACGGAATTTGTAAATTTTATTGATATTTATATAGTTAAAATCTCGCAAAAACGAAATTTTTTGAAGGATTTTTTTTTGTGGGGAAAATCGAAACCAGTGATATAATACAGTTCAATCATGTATACTAAACACTCTGTCAAAGAATTAGCACAATCGGTTGGAATATAGAGATTTTATTAACGTTTATAGCAAAATCGTGATTTTACCGCAAGAAACGACGATTTTTACAATTGGACGATTTACACAAACAAACCCATATTCCTCTGCATGCGAACGTGAAATTGTTGTTATATATAGGTGAATCCACATGAATTTAACATTTTTTTAAGAAATTAGACAAATCCCACGGAATTTGTAGATTTTATTGATATTTATATAGTTAATAATCTCGCAAAAACGAAATTTTTTGAAGGATTTTTTTTTGTGGGGAAAATCGAAACCAGTGATATAATACAGTTCAATCATGTATACTAAACACTCTGTCAAAGAATTAGCACAATCGGTTGGAATATAGAGATTTTATTAACGTTTATAGCAAAATCGTGTTTTTACCGCAAGAAACGACGATTTTTACAATTAGACGATTTACACAAACAAACCCTGATTCCTCCGCATGCGAACGTGAAATTGTTGTTATATATAGGTGAATCCACATGAATTTAACATTTTTTTAAGAAATGAGACAAATCCCACGGAATTTGTAGATTATATTGTTATTTATATAGTTAAAAAACTCGCAAAAACGAAATTTTTTGAAGGATTTTTTTTTTGTGGGGAAAATCGAAACCAGTGATTTAATACAGTTCAATCATGTATACTAAACACTCTGTCAAAGAATTAGCACAATCGGTTGGAATATAGAGATTTTATTAACGTTTATAGCAAAATCGTGTTTTTACCGCAAGAAACGACGATTTTTACAATTGGACGATTTACACAAACAAACCCATATTCTTCTGCATGCGAACGTGAAATTGTTGTTATATGCAGGTGACTCCACATGAATTTAACATTTTTTTAAGAAATTAGACAAATCCCACGGAATTTGTAGATTTTATTGATATTTATATAGTTAAAATCTCGCAAAAACGAAATTTTTTGAAGGATTTTTTTTTGTGGGGAAAATCGAAACCAGTGATATAATACAGTTCAATCATGTATACTAAACACTCTTTCAAAGAATTAGCACAATCGGTTGGAATATAGAGATTTTATTAACGTTTATAGCAAAATCGTGTTTTTACCGCAAGATACGACTATTTTTACAATTGGACGATTTACACAAACAAACCCATATTCCTCTGCATGCGAAAGTGAAATTGTTGTTATATATAGGTGAATCCACATGAATTTAACATTTTTTTAAGAAATTAGACAAATCCCACGGAATTTGTAGATTTTATTGATATTTATATAGCTAAATCTCGCAAAAACGAAATTTTTTGAAGGATTTTTTTTTGTGGGGAAAATCGAAACCAGTGATATAATACAGTTCAATCATGTATACTAAACACTCTGTCCAAGAATTAGCACAATCGGTTGGAATATAGAGATTTTATTAACGTTTATAGCAAAATCGTGTTTTTACCGCAAGAAACGACGATTTTTACAATTGGACGCTTTACACAAACAAACCCATATTCCTCTGCATGCGAACGTGAAATTGTTGTTATATATAGGTGTCTCCACATGAATTTAACATTTTTTTAAGAAATTAGACAAATCCCCCGGAATTTGTAGATTTTATTGATATATATATATAGTTAAAATCTCGCAAAAACGAAATTTTTTGAAGGATTTTTTTTTGTGGGGAAAATCGAAACCAGTGATTTAATACAGTTCAATCATGTATACTAAACACTCTGTCAAAGAATTAGCACAATCGGTTGGAATATAGAGATTTTATTAACGTTTATAGCAAAATCGTGTTTTTACCGCAAGAAACGACGATTTTTACAATTGGACGATTTACACAAACAAACCCATATTCCTCTGCATGCGAACGTGAAATTGTTGTTATATATAGGTGAATCCACATGAATTTAACATTTTTTTAAGAAATTAGACAAATCCCACGGAATTTGTAAATTTTATTGATATTTATATAGTTAAAATCTCGCAAAAACGAAATTTTTTGAAGGATTTTTTTTTGTGGGGAAAATCGAAACCAGTGATATAATACAGTTCAATCATGTATACTAAACACTCTGTCAAAGAATTAGCACAATCGGTTGGAATATAGAGATTTTATTAACGTTTATAGCAAAATCGTGTTTTTACCGCAAGAAACGACGATTTTTACAATTGGACGATTTACACAAACAAACCCATATTCCTCTGCATGCGAACGTGAAATTGTTGTTATATATAGGTGAATCCACATGAATTTAACATTTTTTTAAGAAATTAGACAAATCCCACGGAATTTGTAAATTTTATTGATATTTATATAGTTAAAATCTCGCAAAAACGAAATTTTTTGAAGGATTTTTTTTTGTGGGGAAAATCGAAACCAGTGATATAATACAGTTCAATCATGTATACTAAACACTCTCTGTCAAAGAATTAGCACAATCGGTTGGAATATATAGATTTTATTAACGTTTATAGCAAAATCGTGATTTTACCGCAAGAAACGACGATTTTTACAATTGGACGATTTACACAAACAAACCCATATTCCTCTGGATGCGAACGTGAAATTGTTGTTATATATAGGTGAATCCACATGAATTTAACATTTTTTTAAGAAATTAGACAAATCCCACGGAATTTGTAGATTTTATTGATATTTATATAGTCAATAATCTCGCAAAAACGAAATTTTTTGAAGGATTTTTTTTTGTGGGGAAAATCGAAACCAGTGATATAATACAGTTCAATCATGTATACTAAACACTCTGTCAAAGAATTAGCACAATCGGTTGGAATATAGAGATTTTATTAACGTTTATAGCAAAATCGTGTTTTTACCGCAAGAAACGACGATTTTTACAATTGGACGATTTACACAAACAAACCCTTATTCCTCCGCATGCGAACGTGAAATTGTTGTTATATATAGGTGAATCCACATGAATTTAACATTTTTTTAAGAAATGAGACAAATCCCACGGAATTTGTAGATTATATTGATATTTGTATAGTTAAAAAACTCGCAAAAACGAAATTTTTTGAAGGATTTTTTTTTGTGGGGAAAATCGAAACCAGTGACATAATACAGTTCAATCATGTATACTGAACACTCTGTCAAAGAATTAGCACAATCGGTTGGAATATAGAGATTTTATTAGCGTTTATAGCAAAATCGTGTTTTTACCGCAAGAAACGACGATTTTTACAATTTGACGATTTTCACGAACAAACCCATATTCCTCTGCATGCGAACGTGAAATTGTTGTTATATATAGGTGACTCCACATGAATTTAACATTTTTTTAAGAAATTAGACAAATCCCCCGGGATTTGTAGATTTTATTGATATTTATATAGTTAAAATCTCGCAAAAACGAAATTTTTTGAAGGATTTTTTTTTGTGGGGAAAATCGAAACCAGTGATTTAATACAGTTCAATCATGTATACTAAACACTGTGTCAAAGAATTAGCACAATCGGTTGGAATATAGAGATTTTATTAACGTTTATAACAAAATCGTGTTTTTACCGCAAGAAACGACGATTTTTACAATTGGACGATTTACACAAACAAACCCATATTCCTCTGCATGCGAACGTGAAATTGTTGTTATATATAGGTGAATCCACATGAATTTAACATTTTTTTAAGAAATTAGACAAATCCCACGGAATTTGTAAATTTTATTGATATTTATATAATTAAAATCTCGCAAAAACGAAATTTTTTGAAGGATTTTTTTTTTGTGGGGAAAATCGAAACCAGTGATATAATACAGTTCAATCATGTATACTAAACACTCTGTCAAAGAATTAGCACAATCGGTTGGAATATAGAGATTTTATTAACGTTTATAGCAAAATCGTGTTTTTACCGCAAGAAACGACGATTTTTACAATTGGACGATTTACACAAACAAACCCATATTCCTCTGCATGCGAACGTGAAATTGTTGTTATATATAGGTGAATCCACATGAATTTAACATTTTTTTAAGAAATTAGACAAATCCCACGGAATTTGTAAATTTTATTGATATTTATATAGTTAAAATCTCGCAAAAACGAAATTTTTTGAAGGATTTTTTTTTGTGGGGAAAATCGAAACCAGTGATATAATACAGTTCAATCATGTATACTAAACACTCTCTGTCAAAGAATTAGCACAATCGGTTGGAATATAGAGATTTTATTAACGTTTATAGCAAAATCGTGATTTTACCGCAAGAAACGACGATTTTTACAATTGGACGATTTACACAAACAAACCCATATTCCTCTGCATGCGAACGTGAAATTGTTGTTATATATAGGTGAATCCACATGAATTTAACATTTTTTTAAGAAATTAGACAAATCCCACGGAATTTGTAGATTTTATTGATATTTATATAGTTAATAATCTCGCAAAAACGAAATTTTTTGAAGGATTTTTTTTTGTGGGGAAAATCGAAACCAGTGATATAATACAGTTCAATCATGTATACTAAACACTCTGTCAAAGAATTAGCACAATCGGTTGGAATATAGAGATTTTATTAACGTTTATAGCAAAATCGTGTTTTTACCGCAAGAAACGACGATTTTTACAATTGGACGATTTACACAAACAAACCCTTATTCCTCCGCATGCGAACGTGAAATTGTTGTTATATATAGGTGAATCCACATGAATTTAACATTTTTTTAAGAAATGAGACAAATCCCACGGAATTTGTAGATTATATTGATATTTATATAGTTAAAAAACTCGCAAAAACGAAATTTTTTGAAGGATTTTTTTTTGTGGGGAAAATCGAAACCAGTGACATAATACAGTTCAATCATGTATACTAAACACTCTGTCAAAGAATTAGCACAATCGGTTGGAATATAGAGATTTTATTAGCGTTTATAGCAAAATCGTGTTTTTACCGCAAGAAACGACGATTTTTACAATTTGACGATTTTCACGAACAAACCCATATTCCTCTGCATGCGAACGTGAAATTGTTGTTATATATAGGTGACTCCACATGAATTTAACATTTTTTTAAGAAATTAGACAAATCCCCCGGAATTTGTAGATTTTATTGATATTTATATAGTTAAAATCTCGCAAAAACGAAATTTTTTGAAGGATTTTTTTTGTGGGGAAAATCGAAACCAGTGATTTAATACAGTTCAATCATGTATACTAAACACTCTGTCAAAGAATTAGCACAATCGGTTGGAATATAGAGATTTTATTAACGTTTATAGCAAAATCGTGTTTTTACCGCAAGAAACGACGATTTTTACAATTGGACGATTTACACAAACAAACCCACATTCCTCTGCATGCGAACGTGAAATTGTTGTTATATATAGGTGAATCCACATGAATTTAACATTTTTTTAAGAAATTAGACAAATCCCACGGAATTTGTAAATTTTATTGATATTTATATAGTTAAAATCTCGCAAAAACGAAATTTTTTGAAGGATTTTTTTTTGTGGGGAAAATCGAAACCAGTGATATAATACAGTTCAATCATGTATACTAAACACTCTGTCAAAGAATTAGCACAATCGGTTGGAATATAGAGATTTTATTAACGTTTATAGCAAAATCGTGATTTTACCGCAAGAAACGACGATTTTTACAATTGGACGATTTACACAAACAAACCCATATTCCTCTGCATGCGAACGTGAAATTGTTATATATAGGTGAATCCACATGAATTTAACATTTTTTTAAGAAATTAGACAAATCCCACGGAATTTGTAGATTTTATTGATATTTATATAGTTAATAATCTCGCAAAAACGAAATTTTTTGAAGGATTTTTTTTTGTGGGGAAAATCGAAACCAGTGATATAATACAGTTCAATCATGTATACTAAACACTCTGTCAAAGAATTAGCACAATCGGTTGGAATATAGAGATTTTATTAACGTTTATAGCAAAATCGTGTTTTTACCGCAAGAAACGACGATTTTTACAATTGGACGATTTACACAAACAAACCCTGATTCCTCCGCATGCGAACGTGAAATTGTTGTTATATATAGGTGAATCCACATGAATTTAACATTTTTTTAAGAAATGAGACAAATCCCACGGAATTTGTAGATTATATTGTTATTTATATAGTTAAAAAACTCGCAAAAACGAAATTTTTTGAAGGATTTTTTTTTTGTGGGGAAAATCGAAACCAGTGATTTAATACAGTTCAATCATGTATACTAAACACTCTGTCAAAGAATTAGCACAATCGGTTGGAATATAGAGATTTTATTAACGTTTATAGCAAAATCGTGTTTTTACCGCAAGAAACGACGATTTTTACAATTGGACGATTTACACAAACAAACCCATATTCTTCTGCATGCGAACGTGAAATTGTTGTTATATGCAGGTGACTCCACATGAATTTAACATTTTTTTAAGAAATTAGACAAATCCCACGGAATTTGTAGATTTTATTGATATTTATATAGTTAAAATCTCGCAAAAACGAAATTTTTTGAAGGATTTTTTTTTGTGGGGAAAATCGAAACCAGTGATATAATACAGTTCAATCATGTATACTAAACACTCTTTCAAAGAATTAGCACAATCGGTTGGAATATAGAGATTTTATTAACGTTTATAGCAAAATCGTGTTTTTACCGCAAGATACGACTATTTTTACAATTGGACGATTTACACAAACAAACCCATATTCCTCTGCATGCGAAAGTGAAATTGTTGTTATATATAGGTGAATCCACATGAATTTAACATTTTTTTAAGAAATTAGACAAATCCCACGGAATTTGTAGATTTTATTGATATTTATATAGCTAAATCTCGCAAAAACGAAATTTTTTGAAGGATTTTTTTTTGTGGGGAAAATCGAAACCAGTGATATAATACAGTTCAATCATGTATACTAAACACTCTGTCCAAGAATTAGCACAATCGGTTGGAATATAGAGATTTTATTAACGTTTATAGCAAAATCGTGTTTTTACCGCAAGAAACGACGATTTTTACAATTGGACGCTTTACACAAACAAACCCATATTCCTCTGCATGCGAACGTGAAATTGTTGTTATATATAGGTGTCTCCACATGAATTTAACATTTTTTTAAGAAATTAGACAAATCCCCCGGAATTTGTAGATTTTATTGATATATATATATAGTTAAAATCTCGCAAAAACGAAATTTTTTGAAGGATTTTTTTTTGTGGGGAAAATCGAAACCAGTGATTTAATACAGTTCAATCATGTATACTAAACACTCTGTCAAAGAATTAGCACAATCGGTTGGAATATAGAGATTTTATTAACGTTTATAGCAAAATCGTGTTTTTACCGCAAGAAACGACGATTTTTACAATTGGACGATTTACACAAACAAACCCATATTCCTCTGCATGCGAACGTGAAATTGTTGTTATATATAGGTGAATCCACATGAATTTAACATTTTTTTAAGAAATTAGACAAATCCCACGGAATTTGTAAATTTTATTGATATTTATATAGTTAAAATCTCGCAAAAACGAAATTTTTTGAAGGATTTTTTTTTGTGGGGAAAATCGAAACCAGTGATATAATACAGTTCAATCATGTATACTAAACACTCTGTCAAAGAATTAGCACAATCGGTTGGAATATAGAGATTTTATTAACGTTTATAGCAAAATCGTGTTTTTACCGCAAGAAACGACGATTTTTACAATTGGACGATTTACACAAACAAACCCATATTCCTCTGCATGCGAACGTGAAATTGTTGTTATATATAGGTGAATCCACATGAATTTAACATTTTTTTAAGAAATTAGACAAATCCCACGGAATTTGTAAATTTTATTGATATTTATATAGTTAAAATCTCGCAAAAACGAAATTTTTTGAAGGATTTTTTTTTTGTGGGGAAAATCGAAACCAGTGATATAATACAGTTCAATCATGTATACTAAACACTCTCTGTCAAAGAATTAGCACAATCGGTTGGAATATAGAGATTTTATTAACGTTTATAGCAAAATCGTGATTTTACCGCAAGAAACGACGATTTTTACAATTGGACGATTTACACAAACAAACCCATATTCCTCTGGATGCGAACGTGAAATTGTTGTTATATATAGGTGAATCCACATGAATTTAACATTTTTTTAAGAAATTAGACAAATCCCACGGAATTTGTAGATTTTATTGATATTTATATAGTCAATAATCTCGCAAAAACGAAATTTTTTGAAGGATTTTTTTTTGTGGGGAAAATCGAAACCAGTGATATAATACAGTTCAATCATGTATACTAAACACTCTGTCAAAGAATTAGCACAATCGGTTGGAATATAGAGATTTTATTAACGTTTATAGCAAAATCGTGTTTTTACCGCAAGAAACGACGATTTTTACAATTGGACGATTTACACAAACAAACCCTTATTCCTCCGCATGCGAACGTGAAATTGTTGTTATATATAGGTGAATCCACATGAATTTAACATTTTTTTAAGAAATGAGACAAATCCCACGGAATTTGTAGATTATATTGATATTTGTATAGTTAAAAAACTCGCAAAAACGAAATTTTTTGAAGGATTTTTTTTTGTGGGGAAAATCGAAACCAGTGACATAATACAGTTCAATCATGTATACTGAACACTCTGTCAAAGAATTAGCACAATCGGTTGGAATATAGAGATTTTATTAGCGTTTATAGCAAAATCGTGTTTTTACCGCAAGAAACGACGATTTTTACAATTTGACGATTTTCACGAACAAACCCATATTCCTCTGCATGCGAACGTGAAATTGTTGTTATATATAGGTGACTCCACATGAATTTAACATTTTTTTAAGAAATTAGACAAATCCCCCGGGATTTGTAGATTTTATTGATATTTATATAGTTAAAATCTCGCAAAAACGAAATTTTTTGAAGGATTTTTTTTTGTGGGGAAAATCGAAACCAGTGATTTAATACAGTTCAATCATGTATACTAAACACTGTGTCAAAGAATTAGCACAATCGGTTGGAATATAGAGATTTTATTAACGTTTATAACAAAATCGTGTTTTTACCGCAAGAAACGACGATTTTTACAATTGGACGATTTACACAAACAAACCCATATTCCTCTGCATGCGAACGTGAAATTGTTGTTATATATAGGTGAATCCACATGAATTTAACATTTTTTTAAGAAATTAGACAAATCCCACGGAATTTGTAAATTTTATTGATATTTATATAATTAAAATCTCGCAAAAACGAAATTTTTTGAAGGATTTTTTTTTGTGGGGAAAATCGAAACCAGTGATATAATACAGTTCAATCATGTATACTAAACACTCTGTCAAAGAATTAGCACAATCGGTTGGAATATAGAGATTTTATTAACGTTTATAGCAAAATCGTGTTTTTACCGCAAGAAACGACGATTTTTACAATTGGACGATTTACACAAACAAACCCATATTCCTCTGCATGCGAACGTGAAATTGTTGTTATATATAGGTGAATCCACATGAATTTAACATTTTTTTAAGAAATTAGACAAATCCCACGGAATTTGTAAATTTTATTGATATTTATATAGTTAAAATCTCGCAAAAACGAAATTTTTTGAAGGATTTTTTTTTGTGGGGAAAATCGAAACCAGTGATATAATACAGTTCAATCATGTATACTAAACACTCTCTGTCAAAGAATTAGCACAATCGGTTGGAATATAGAGATTTTATTAACGTTTATAGCAAAATCGTGATTTTACCGCAAGAAACGACGATTTTTACAATTGGACGATTTACACAAACAAACCCATATTCCTCTGCATGCGAACGTGAAATTGTTGTTATATATAGGTGAATCCACATGAATTTAACATTTTTTTAAGAAATTAGACAAATCCCACGGAATTTGTAGATTTTATTGATATTTATATAGTTAATAATCTCGCAAAAACGAAATTTTTTGAAGGATTTTTTTTTGTGGGGAAAATCGAAACCAGTGATATAATACAGTTCAATCATGTATACTAAACACTCTGTCAAAGAATTAGCACAATCGGTTGGAATATAGAGATTTTATTAACGTTTATAGCAAAATTGTGTTTTTACCGCAAGAAACGACGATTTTTACAATTGGACGATTTACACAAACAAACCCTTATTCCTCCGCATGCGAACGTGAAATTGTTGTTATATATAGGTGAATCCACATGAATTTAACATTTTTTTAAGAAATGAGACAAATCCCACGGAATTTGTAGATTATATTGATATTTGTATAGTTAAAAAACTCGCAAAAACGAAATTTTTTGAAGGATTTTTTTTTGTGGGGAAAATCGAAACCAGTGACATAATACAGTTCAATCATGTATACTGAACACTCTGTCAAAGAATTAGCACAATCGGTTGGAATATAGAGATTTTATTAGCGTTTATAGCAAAATCGTGTTTTTACCGCAAGAAACGACGATTTTTACAATTTGACGATTTTCACGAACAAACCCATATTCCTCTGCATGCGAACGTGAAATTGTTGTTATATATAGGTGACTCCACATGAATTTAACATTTTTTTAAGAAATTAGACAAATCCCCCAGGATTTGTAGATTTTATTGATATTTATATAGTTAAAATCTCGCAAAAACGAAATGTTTTGAAGAATTTTTTTTTGTGGGGAAAATCGAAACCAGTGATTTAATACAGTTCAATCATGTATACTAAACACTGTGTCAAAGAATTAGCACAATCGGTTGGAATATAGAGATTTTATTAACGTTTATAACAAAATCGTGTTTTTACCGCAAGAAACGACGATTTTTACAATTGGACGATTTACACAAACAAACCCATATTCCTCTGCATGCGAACGTGAAATTGTTGTTATATATAGGTGAATCCACATGAATTTAACATTTTTTTAAGAAATTAGACAAATCCCACGGAATTTGTAAATTTTATTGATATTTATATAGTTAAAATCTCGCAAAAACGAAATTTTTTGAAGGATTTTTTTTTGTGGGGAAAATCGAAACCAGTGATATAATACAGTTCAATCATGTATACTAAACACTCTGTCAAAGAATTAGCACAATCGGTTGGAATATAGAGATTTTATTAACGTTTATAGCAAAATCGTGATTTTACCGCAAGAAACGACGATTTTTACAATTGGTCGATTTACACAAACAAACCCATATTCCTCTGCATGCGAACGTGAAATTGTTGTTATATATAGGTGACTCCACATGAATTTAACATTTTTTTAAGAAATTAGACAAATCCCCAGGAATTTGTAGATTTTATTGATATTTATATAGTTAAAATCTCGCAAAAACGAAATTTTTTGAAGGATTTTTTTTTGTGGGGAAAATCGAAACCAGTGATATAATACAGTTCAATCATGTATACTAAACACTCTGTCAAAGAATTAGCACAATCGGTTGGAATATAGAGATTTTATTAACGTTTATAGCAAAATCGTGTTTTTACCGCAAGAAACGACGATTTTTACAATTGGACGATTTACACAAACAACCCATATTCCTCTGCATGCGTACGTGAAATTGTTGTTATATACAGGTGAATCCACATGAATTTAACATTTTTTTTAAGAAATTAGACAAATCCCACGGAATTTGTAGATTTTATTGATATTTATATAGTTAATAATCTCGCAAAAACGAAATTTTTTGAAGGATTCTTTTTGTGGGGAAAATCGAAACCAGTGATATAATACAGTTCAATCATGTATACTAAACACTCTGTCAAAGAATTAGCACAATCGGTTGGAATATAGAGATTTTATTAACGTTTATAGCAAAATCGTGTTTTTACCGCAAGAAACGACGATTTTTACAATTGGACGATTTACACAAACAAACCCTTATTCCTCCGCATGCGAACGTGAAATTGTTGTTATATATAGGTGAATCCACATGAATTTAACATTTTTTTAAGAAAAAATTAGACAAATCCCACGGAATTTGTAGATTATATTGATATTTATATAGTTAAAAAACTCGCAAAAACGAAATTTTTTGAAGGATTTTTTTTTTTTTGTGGGGAAAATCGAAACCAGTGACATAATACAGTTCAATCATGTATACTAAACACTCTGTCAAAGAATTAGCACAATCGGTTGGAATATAGAGATTTTATTAGCGTTTATAGCAAAATCGTGTTTTTACCGCAAGAAACGACGATTTTTACAATTTGACGATTTTCACGAACAAACCCATATTCCTCTGCATGCGAACGTGAAATTGTTGTTATATATAGGTGACTCCACATGAATTTAACATTTTTTTTTAGAAATTAGACAAATCCCCAGGAATTTGTAGATTTTATTGATATTTATATAGTTAAAATCTCGCAAAAACGAAATTTTTTGAAGGATTTTTTTTGTGGGGAAAATCGAAACCAGTGATATAATACAGTTCAATCATGTATACTAAACACTCTCTGTCAAAGAATTAGCACAATCGGTTGGAATATAGAGATTTTATTAACGTTTATAGCAAAATCGTGATTTTACCGCAAGAAACGACGATTTTTACAATTGGACGATTTACACAAACAAACCCATATTCCTCTGCATGCGAACGTGAAATTGTTGTTATATATAGGTGAATCCACATGAATTTAACATTTTTTTAAGAAATTAGACAAATCCCACGGAATTTGTAGATTTTATTGATATTTATATAGTTAATAATCTCGCAAAAACGAAATTTTTTGAAGGATTTTTTTTTGTGGGGAAAATCGAAACCAGTGATATAATACATTTCAATCATGTCTACTAAACACTCTGTCAAAGAATTAGCACAATCGGTTGGAATATAGAGATTTTATTAACGTTTATAGCAAAATCGTGATTTTACCGCAAGAAACGACGATTTTTACAATTGGACGATTTACACAAACAAACCCATATTCCTCTGCATGCGAACGTGAAATTGTTGTTATATATAGGTGAATCCACATGAATTTAACATTTTTTTAAGAAATTAGACAAATCCCACGGAATTTGTAGATTTTATTGATATTTATATAGTTAATAATCTCGCAAAAACGAAATTTTTTGAAGGATTTTTTTTTGTGGGGAAAATCGAAACCAGTGATATAATACAGTTCAATCATGTATACTAAACACTCTGTCAAAGAATTAGCACAATCGGTTGGAATATAGAGATTTTATTAACGTTTATAGCAAAATCGTGTTTTTACCGCAAGAAACGACGATTTTTACAATTGGACGATTTACACAAACAAACCCTTATTCCTCCGCATGCGAACGTGAAATTGTTGTTATATATAGGTGAATCCACATGAATTTAACATTTTTTTAAGAAATGAGACAAATCCCACGGAATTTGTAGATTATATTGATATTTGTATAGTTAAAAAACTCGCAAAAACGAAATTTTTTGAAGGATTTTTTTTTGTGGGGAAAATCGAAACCAGTGACATAATACAGTTCAATCATGTATACTGAACACTCTGTCAAAGAATTAGCACAATCGGTTGGAATATAGAGATTTTATTAGCGTTTATAGCAAAATCGTGTTTTTACCGCAAGAAACGACGATTTTTACAATTTGACGATTTTCACGAACAAACCCATATTCCTCTGCATGCGAACGTGAAATTGTTGTTATATATAGGTGACTCCACATGTATTTAACATTTTTTTAAGAAATTAGACAAATCCCCCGGGATTTGTAGATTTTATTGATATTTATATAGATAAAATCTCGCAAAAACGAAATTTTTTGAAGGATTTTTTTTTGTGGGGAAAATCGAAACCAGTGATTTAATACAGTTCAATCATGTATACTAAACACTGTGTCAAAGAATTAGCACAATCGGTTGGAATGTAGAGATTTTATTAACGTTTATAACAAAATCGTGTTTTTACCGCAAGAAACGACGATTTTTACAATTGGACGATTTACACAAACAAACCCATATTCCTCTGCATGCGAACGTGAAATTGTTGTTATATATAGGTGAATCCACATGAATTTAACATTTTTTTAAGAAATTAGACAAATCCCACGGAATTTGTAAATTTTATTGATATTTATATAGTTAAAATCTCGCAAAAACGAAATTTTTTGAAGGATTTTTTTTTGTGGGGAAAATCGAAACCAGTGATATAATACAGTTCAATCATGTATACTAAACACTCTGTCAAAGAATTAGCACAATCGGTTGGAATATAGAGATTTTATTAACGTTTATAGCAAAATCGTGTTTTTACCGCAAGAAACGACGATTTTTACAATTGGACGATTTACACAAACAAACCCACATTCCTCTGCATGCGAACGTGAAATTGTTGTTATATATAGGTGAATCCACATGAATTTAACATTTTTTTAAGAAATTAGACAAATCCCACGGAATTTGTAAATTTTATTGATATTTATATAGTTAAAATCTCGCAAAAACGAAATTTTTTGAAGGATTTTTTTTTGTGGGGAAAATCGAAACCAGTGATATAATACAGTTCAATCATGTATACTAAACACTCTCTGTCAAAGAATTAGCACAATCGGTTGGAATATAGAGATTTTATTAACGTTTATAGCAAAATCGTGATTTTACCGCAAGAAACGACGATTTTTACAATTGGACGATTTACACAAACAAACCCATATTCCTCTGCATGCGAACGTGAAATTGTTGTTATATATAGGTGAATCCACATGAATTTAACATTTTTTTAAGAAATTAGACAAATCCCACGGAATTTGTAGATTTTATTGATATTTATATAGTTAATAATCTCGCAAAAACGAAATTTTTTGAAGGATTTTTTTTTGTGGGGAAAATCGAAACCAGTGATATAATACAGTTCAATCATGTATACTAAACACTCTGTCAAAGAATTAGCACAATCGGTTGGAATATAGAGATTTTATTAGCGTTTATAGCAAAATCGTGTTTTTACCGCAAGAAACGACGATTTTTACAATTTGACGATTTTCACGAACAAACCCATATTCCTCTGCATGCGAACGTGAAATTGTTGTTATATATAGGTGACTCCACATGAATTTAACATTTTTTTAAGAAATTAGACAAATCCCCCGGGATTTGTAGATTTTATTGATATTTATATAGTTAAAATCTCGCAAAAACGAAATTTTTTGAAGGATTTTTTTTTGTGGGGAAAATCGAAACCAGTGATTTAATACAGTTCAATCATGTATACTAAACACTGTGTCAAAGAATTAGCACAATCGGTTGGAATATAGAGATTTTATTAACGTTTATAACAAAATCGTGTTTTTACCGCAAGAAACGACGATTTTTACAATTGGACGATTTACACAAACAAACCCATATTCCTCTGCATGCGAACGTGAAATTGTTGTTATATATAGGTGAATCCACATGAATTTAACATTTTTTTAAGAAATTAGACAAATCCCACGGAATTTGTAAATTTTATTGATATTTATATAGTTAAAATCTCGCAAAAACGAAATTTTTTGAAGGATTTTTTTTTGTGGGGAAAATCGAAACCAGTGATATAATACAGTTCAATCATGTATACTAAACACTCTGTCAAAGAATTAGCACAATCGGTTGGAATATAGAGATTTTATTAACGTTTATAGCAAAATCGTGATTTTACCGCAAGAAACGACGATTTTTACAATTGGTCGATTTACACAAACAAACCCATATTCCTCTGCATGCGAACGTGAAATTGTTGTTATATATAGGTGACTCCACATGAATTTAACATTTTTTTAAGAAAAATTAGACAAATCCCCAGGAATTTGTAGATTTTATTGATATTTATATAGTTAAAATCTCGCAAAAACGAAATTTTTTGAAGGATTTTTTTTTGTGGGGAAAATCGAAACCAGTGATATAATACAGTTCAATCATGTATACTAAACACTCTGTCAAAGAATTAGCACAATCGGTTGGAATATAGAGATTTTATGAACGTTTATAGCAAAATCGTGTTTTTACCGCAAGAAACGACGATTTTTACAATTGGACGATTTACACAAACAAACCCATATTCCTCTGCATGCGTACGTGAAATTGTTGTTATATACAGGTGAATCCACATGAATTTAACATTTTTTTAAGAAATTAGACAAATCCCACGGAATTTGTAGATTTTATTGATATTTATATAGTTAATAATCTCGCAAAAACGAAATTTTTTGAAGGATTTTTTTTTGTGGGGAAAATCGAAACCAGTGATATAATACAGTTCAATCATGTATACTAAACACTCTGTCAAAGAATTAGCACAATCGGTTGGAATATAGAGATTTTATTAACGTTTATAGCAAAATCGTGTTTTTACCGCAAGAAACGACGATTTTTACAATTGGACGATTTACACAAACAAACCCTTATTCCTCCGCATGCGAACGTGAAATTGTTGTTATATATAGGTGAATCCACATGAATTTAACATTTTTTTAAGAAATGAGACAAATCCCACGGAATTTGTAGATTATATTAATATTTATATAGTTAAAAAACTCGCAAAAACGAAATTTTTTGAAGGATTTTTTTTTTTGTGGGGAAAATCGAAACCAGTGACATAATACAGTTCAATCATGTATACTAAACCCTCTGTCAAAGAATTAGCACAATCGGTTGGAATATAGAGATTTTATTAGCGTTTATAGCAAAATCGTGTTTTTACCGCAAGAAACGACGATTTTACAATTTGACGATTTTCACGAACAAACCCATATTCCTCTGCATGCGAACGTGAAATTGTTGTTATATATAGGTGACTCCACATGAATTTAACATTTTTTTTTAGAAATTAGACAAATCCCCAGGAATTTGTAGATTTTATTGATATTTATATAGTTAAAATCTCGCAAAAACGAAATTTTTTGAAGGATTTTTTTTGTGGGGAAAATCGAAACCAGTGATATAATACAGTTCAATCATGTATACTAAACACTCTCTGTCAAAGAATTAGCACAATCGGTTGGAATATAGAGGTTTTATTAACGTTTATAGCAAAATCGTGATTTTACCGCAAGAAACGACGATTTTTACAATTGGACGATTTACACAAACAAACCCATATTCCTCTGCATGCGAACGTGAAATTGTTGTTATATATAGGTGAATCCACATGAATTTAACATTTTTTTAAGAAATTAGACAAATCCCACGGAATTTGTAGATTTTATTGATGTTTATATAGTTAATAATCTCGCAAAAACGAAATTTTTTGAAGGATTTTTTTTTGTGGGGAAAATCGAAACCAGTGATATAATACAGTTCAATCATGTCTACTAAACACTCTGTCAAAGAATTAGCACAATCGGTTGGAATATAGAGATTTTATTAACGTTTATAGCAAAATCGTGTTTTTACCGCAAGAAACGACGATTTTTACAATTGGACGATTTACACAAACAAACCCTTATTCCTCCGCATGCGAACGTGAAATTGGTGTTATATATAGGTGAATCCACATGAATTTAACATTTTTTAAGAAATGAGACAAAGCCCACGGAATTTGTAGATTATATTGATATTTATATAGTTAAAAAACTCGCAAAAACGAAATTTTTTGAAGGATTTTTTTTTGTGGGGAAAATCGAAACCAGTGACATAATACAGTTCAATCATGTATACTAAACACTCTGTCAAAGAATTAGCACAATCGGTTGGAATATAGAGATTTTATTAGCGTTTATAGCAAAATCGTGTTTTTACCGCAAGAAACGACGATTTTTACAATTTGACGATTTTCACGAACAAACCCATATTCCTCTGCATGCGAACGTGAAATTGTTGTTATATATAGGTGACTCCACATGAATTTAACATTTTTTTAAGAAATTAGACAAATCCCCCGGGATTTGTAGATTTTATTGATATTTATATAGTTAAAATCTCGCAAAAACGAAATTTTTTGAAGGATTTTTTTTTGTGGGGAAAATCGAAACCAGTGATTTAATACAGTTCAATCATGTATACTAAACACTCTGTCAAAGAATTAGCACAATCGGTTGGAATATAGAGATTTTATTAACGTTTATAGCAAAATCGTGTTTTTACCGCAAGAAACGACGATTTTTACAATTGGACGATTTACACAAACAAACCCATATTCCTCTGCATGCGAACGTGAAATTGTTGTTATATATAGGTGAATCCACATGAATTTAACATTTTTTTAAGAAATTAGACAAATCCCACGGAATTTGTAAATTTTATTGATATTTATATAGTTAAAATCTCGAAAAAACGAAATTTTTTGAAGGTTTTTTTTTTTGTGGGGAAAATCGAAACCAGTGATATAATACAGTTCAATCATGTATACTAAACACTCTGTCAAAGAATTAGCACAATCGGTTGGAATATAGAGATTTTATTAACGTTTATAGCAAAATCGTGATTTTACCGCAAGAAACGACGATTTTTACAATTGTTCGATTTACACAAACAAACCCATATTCCTCTGCATGCGAACGTGAAATTGTTGTTATATATAGGTGAATCCACATGAATTTAACATTTTTTTAAGAAATTAGACAAATCCCACGGAATTTGTAGATTTTATTGATATTTATATAGTTAATAATCTCGCAAAAACGAAATTTTTTGAAGGATTTTTTTTTGTGGGGAAAATCGAAACCAGTGATATAATACAGTTCAATCATGTATACTAAACATTATGTCAAAGAATTAGCACAATCGGTTGGAATATAGAGATTTTATTAACGTTTATAGCAAAATCGTGTTTTTACCGCAAGAAACGACGATTTTTACAATTGGACCATTTACACAAACAAACCCTTATTCCTCCGCATGCGAACGTGAAATTGTTGTTATATATAGGTGAATCCACATGAATTTAACATTTTTTTAAGAAATGAGACAAATCCCACGGAATTTGTAGATTATATTGATATTTATATAGTTAAAAAACTCGCAAAAACGAAATTTTTTCAAGGATTTTTTTTTGTGGGGAAAATCGAAACCAGTGACATAATACAGTTCAATCATGTATACTAAACACTCTGTCAAAGAATTAGCACAATCGGTTGGAATATAGAGAATATATTAGCGTTTATAGCAAAATCGTGTTTTTACCGCAAGAAACGACGATTTTTACAATTTGACCATTTTCACGAACAAACCCATATTCCTCTGCATGCGAACGTGAAATTGTTGTTATATATAGGTGACTCCACATGAATTTAACATTTTTTTAAGAAATTAGACAAATCCCCAGGAATTTGTAGATTTTATTGATATTTATATAGTTAAAATCTCGCAAAAACGAAATTTTTTGAAGGATTTTTTTTTGTGGGGAAAATCGAAACCAGTGATATAATACAGTTCAGTCATGTATACTAAACACTCTGTCAAAGAATTAGCACAATCGGTTGGAACATAGAGATTTTATTAACGTTTATAGCAAAATCGTGTTTTTACCGCAAGAAACGACGATTTTTACAATTGGACGATTTACACAAACAAACCCTGATTCCTCCGCATGCGACCGTGAAATTGTTGTTATATATAGGTGAATCCACATGAATTTAACATTTTTTTAAGAAATTAGACAAATCCCACGGAATTTGTAGATTATATTGATATTTATATAGTTAAAAAACTCGAAAAAATGAAATTTTTTGAAGGATTTTTTTTTGTGGGGAAATTCGAAACCAGTGACATAATACAGTTCAATCATGTATACTAAACACTCTGTGAAAGAATTAGCACAATCGGTTGGGATATAGAGATTTTATTAACGTTTATAGCAAAATCGTGTTTTTACCGCAAGAAACGACGATTTTTACAATTTGACCATTTTCACAAACAAACCCATATTCCTCTGCATGCGAACGTGAAATTGTTGTTATATATAGGTGACTCCACATGAATTTAACATTTTTTTAAGAAATTAGACAAATCCCCCGGAATTTGTAGATTTTATTGATATTTATATAGGTAAAATCTCGCAAAAACGAAATTTTTTGAAGGTTTTTTTTTTGTGGGGAAAATCGAAACCAGCGATTTAATACAGTTCAATCATGTATACTAAACACTCTGTCAAAGAATTAGCACAATCGGTTGGAATATAGAGATTTTATTAACGTTTATAGCAAAATCGTGTTTTTACCGCAAGAAACGACGATTTTTACAATTGGACGATTTACACAAACAAACCCATATTCCTCTGCATGCGAACGTGAAATTGTTGTTATATATAGGTGAATCCACATGAATTTAACATTTTTTTAAGAAATTAGACAAATCCCAATGAATTTGTAGATTTTATTGATATTTATATCGTTAAAATCTCGCAAAAACGAAATTTTTTGAAGGATTTTTTTTTGTGGGGAAAATCGAAACCAGTGATATAATACAGTTCAATCATGTATACTAAACACTC
Organism: Periplaneta americana; assembly: GCF_040183065.1. Taxonomy (NCBI): domain Eukaryota; kingdom Metazoa; phylum Arthropoda; class Insecta; order Blattodea; family Blattidae; genus Periplaneta; species Periplaneta americana. The sequence continues at coordinate 177,553,489 of NC_091127.1, forward strand.
TGTCAAAGAATTAGCACAATCGGTTGGAATATAGAGATTTTATTAACGTTTATAGCAAAATCGTGATTTTACCGCAAGAAACGACGATTTTTACAATTGGACGATTTACACAAACAAACCCATATTCCTCTGCATGCGAACGTGAAATTGTTGTTATATATAGGTGAATCCACATGAATTTAACATTTTTTTAAGAAATTAGACAAATCCCACGGAATTTGTAGATTTTATTGATATTTATATAGTTAAAACCTCGCAAAAACAAAATTTTTTGAAGGATTTTTTTTTGTGGGGAAAATCGAAACCAGTGATATAATACAGTTCAATCATGTATACTTAACACTCTGTCAAAGAATTAGCACAATCGGTTGGAATATAGAGATTTTATTAACGTTTATAGCAAAATCGTGTTTTTACCGCAAGAAACGACGATTTTTACAATTGGACTATTTACACAAACAAACCCATATTCCTCAGCATGCGAAAGTGAAATTGTTGTTATATATAGGTGAATCCACATGAAGTTAACATTTTTTTAAGAAATTAGACAAATCCCACGGAATTTGTAGATTTTATTGATATTTATATGGTTAAAAAACTCGCAAAAACGAAATTTTTTGAAGGATTTTTTTTGTGGGGAAAATCGAAACCAGTGACATAATACAGTTCAATCATGTATACTAAACACTCTGTGAAAGAATTAGCACAATCGGTTGGAATATAGAGATTTTATTAACGTTTATAACAAAATCGTGTTTTTACCGCAAGAAACGACGATTTTTACAATTGGACGATTTACACAAACAAACCCATATTCCTATGCATGCGAACGTGAAATTGTTGTTATATGCAGGTGACTCCACATGAATTTAACATTTCTTTAAGAAATTAGACAAATCCCACGGAATTTGTATATTTTACAAATATTTATTTAGTTAATAATCTCGCAAAAACGAAATTTTTTGAAGGATTTTTTTTTGTGGGGAAAATCGAAACCAGTGATATAATACAGTTCAGTCATGTATACTAAACACTCTGTCAAAGAATTAGCACAATCGGTTGGAACATAGAGATTTTATTAACGTTTATAGCAAAATCGTGTTTTTACCGCAAGAAACGACGATTTTTACAATTGGACGATTTACACAAACAAACCCTGATTCCTCCGCATGCGACCGTGAAATTGTTGTTATATATAGGTGAATCCACATGAATTTAACATTTTTTTAAGAAATTAGACAAATCCCACGGAATTTGTAGATTATATTGATATTTATATAGTTAAAAAACTCGAAAAAACGAAATTTTTTGAAGGATTTTTTTTTGTGGGGAAATTCGAAACCAGTGACATAATACAGTTCAATCATGTATACTAAACACTCTGTGAAAGAATTAGCACAATCGGTTAGGATATAGAGATTTTATTAACGTTTATAGCAAAATCGTGTTTTTACCGCAAGAAACGACGATTTTTACAATTTGACCATTTTCACAAACAAACCCATATTCCTCTGCATGCGAACGTGGAATTGTTGTTATATATAGGTGACTCCACATGAATTTAACACTTTTTTAAGAAATTAGACAAATCCCCCGGAATTTGTAGATTTTATTGATATTTATATAGTTAAAATCTCGCAAAAACGAAATTTTTTGAAGGTTTTTTTTTTGTGGGGAAAATCGAAACCAGCGATTTAATACAGTTCAATCATGTATACTAAACACTCTGTGAAAGAATTAGCACAATCGGTTGGAATATAGAGATTTTATTAACGTTTATAGCAAAATCGTGTTTTTACCGCAAGAAACGACGATTTTTACAATTGGACGATTTACACAAACAAACCCATATTCCTCTGCATGCGAACGTGAAATTGTTGTTATATATAGGTGAATCCACATGAATTTAACATTTTTTTAAGAAATTAGACAAATCCCAATGAATTTGTAGATTTTATTGATATTTATATCGTTAAAATCTCGCAAAAACGAAATTTTTTGAAGGATTTTTTTTTGTGGGGAAAATCGAAACCAGTGATATAATACAGTTCAATCATGTATACTGAACACTCTGTCAAAGAATTAGCACAATCGGTTGGAATATAGAGATTTTATTAACGTTTATAGCAAAATCGTGATTTTACCGCAAGAAACGACGATTTTTACAATTGGACGATTTACACAAACAAACCCATATTCCTCTGCATGCGAACGTGAAATTGTTGTTATATGCAGGTGACTCCACATGAATTTAACATTTTTTTAAGAAATTAGACAAATCCCACGGAATTTGTAGATTTTATTGATATTTATATAGTTAAAATCTCGCAAAAACGAAATTTTTTGAAGGATTTTTTTTTGTGGGGAAAATCGAAACCAGTGATATAATACAGTTCAATTATGTATACTAAACACTCTGTGAAAGAATTAGCACAATCGGTTGGAATATAGAGATTTTATTAATGTTTATAGCAAAATCGTGTTTTTACCGCAAGAAACGACGATTTTTACAATTGGACGATTTACACAAACAAACCCATATTCCTCTGCATGCGAACGTGAAATTGTTGTTATATATAGGTGAATCCACATGAATTTAACATTTTTTTAAGAAATTAGACAAATCCCACGGAATTTGTAGATTTTATTGATATTTATATAGTTAAAATCTCGCAAAAACGAAATTTTTTGAAGGATTTTTTTTTTTGTGGGGAAAATCGAAACCAGTGATATAATACAGTTCAATTATGTATACTAAACACTCTGTCAAAGAATTAGCACAATCGGTTGGAATATAGAGATTTTATTAACGTTTATAACAAAATCGTGTTTTTACCGCAAGAAACGACGATTTTTACAATTGGACAATTTACACAAACAAACCCATATTCCTCTGCATGCGAACGTGAAATTGTTGTTATATACAGGTGACTCCACATGAATTTAACATTTTTTTAAAGAAATTAGACAAATCCCACGGAATTTGTAGATTTTATTGATATTTATAGAGTTAAAATCTCGCAAAAACGAAATTTTTTGAAGGATTTTTTTTGTGGGGAAAATCGAAACCAGTGATATAATACAGTTCAATCATGTATACTTAACACTCTGTCAAAGAATTAGCACAATCGGTTGGAATATAGAGATTTTATTAACGTTTATAGCAAAATCGTGTTTTTACCGCAAGAAACGACGATTCTTACAATTGGACTATTTACACAAACAAACCCATATTCCTCAGCATGCGAAAGTGAAATTGTTGTTATATATAGGTGAATCCACATGAAGTTAACATTTTTTTAAGAAATTAGACAAATCCCACGGAATTTGTAGATTTTATTGATATTTATATGGTTAAAAAACTCGCAAAAACGAAATTTTTTGAAGGATTTTTTTTGTGGGGAAAATCGAAACCAGTGACATAATACAGTTCAATCATGTATACTAAACACTCTGTGAAAGAATTAGCACAATCGGTTGGAATATAGAGATTTTATTAACGTTTATAACAAAATCGTGTTTTTACCGCAAGAAACGACGATTTTTACAATTGGACGATTTACACAAACAAACCCATATTCCTCTGCATGCGAACGTGAAATTGTTGTTATATACAGGTGACGCCACATGAATTTAACATTTCTTTAAGAAATTAGACAAATCCCACGGAATTTGTATATTTTATAAATATTTATTTAGTTAATAATCTCGCAAAAACGAAATTTTTTGAAGGATTTTTTTTTGTGGGGAAAATCAAAACCAGTGATATAATACAGTTCAGTCATGTATACTAAACACTCTGTCAAAGAATTAGCACAATCGGTTGGAATATAGAGATTTTATTAACGTTTATAGCGAAATCGTGTTTTTACCGCAAGAAACGACGATTTTTACAATTGGACGATTTACACAAACAAACCCTGATTCCTCCGCATGCGACCGTGAAATTGTTGTTATATATAGGTGAATCCACATGAATTTAACATTTTTTTAAGAAATTAGACAAATCCCACGGAATTTGTAGATTATATTGATATTTATATAGTTAAAAAACTCGAAAAAACGAAATTTTTTGAAGGATTTTTTTTTGTGGGGAAATTCGAAACCAGTGACATAATACAGTTCAATCATGTATACTAAACACTCTGTGAAAGAATTAGCACAATCGGTTGGGATATAGAGATTTTATTAACGTTTATAGCAAAATCGTGTTTTTACCGCAAGAAACGACGATTTTTACAATTTGACCATTTTCACAAACAAACCCATATTCCTCTGCATGCGAACGTGAAATTGTTGTTATATATAGGTGACTCCACATGAATTTAACATTTTTTTAAGAAATTAGACAAATCCCCCGGAATTTGTAGATTTTATTGAAATTTATATAGTTAAAATCTCGCAAAAACGAAATTTTTTGAAGGTTTTTTTTTTTGTGGGGAAAATCGAAACCAGCGATTTAATACAGTTCAATCATGTATACTAAACACTCTGTGAAAGAATTAGCACAATCGGTTGGAATATAGAGATTTTATTAACGTTTATAGCAAAATCGTGTTTTTACCGCAAGAAACGACGATTTTTACAATTGGACGATTTACACAAACAAACCCATATTCCTCTGCATGCGAACGTGAAATTGTTGTTATATATAGGTGAATCCACATGAATTTAACATTTTTTTAAGAAATTAGACAAATCCCACGGAATTTGTAGATTTTATTGATATTTATAGAGTTAAAATCTCGCAAAAACGAAATTTTTTGAAGGATTTTTTTTTGTGGGGAAAATCGAAACCAGTGATATAATACAGTTCAATCATGTATACTTAACACTCTGTCAAAGAATTAGCACAATCGGTTGGAATATAGAGATTTTATTAACGTTTATAGCAAAATCGTGTTTTTACCGCAAGAAACGACGATTTTTACAATTGGACTATTTACACAAACAAACCCATATTCCTCTGCATGCGAAAGTGAAATTGTTGTTATATATAGGTGAATCCACATGAAGTTAACATTTTTTTAAGAAATTAGACAAATCCCACGGAATTTGTAGATTTTATTGATATTTATATGGTTAAAAAACTCGCAAAAACGAAATTTTTTGAAGGATTTTTTTTGTGGGGAAAATCGAAACCAGTGACATAATACAGTTCAATCATGTATACTAAACACTCTGTGAAAGAATTAGCACAATCGGTTGGAATATAGAGATTTTATTAACGTTTATAACAAAATCGTGTTTTTACCGCAAGAAACGACGATTTTTACAATTGGACGATTTACACAAACAAACCCATATTCCTCTGCATGCGAACGTGAAATTGTTGTTATATACAGGTGACTCCACATGAATTTAACATTTCTTTAAGAAATTAGACAAATCCCACGGAATTTGTATATTTTACAAATATTTATTTAGTTAATAATCTCGCAAAAACGAAATTTTTTGAAGGATTTTTTTTTGTGGGGAAAATCGAAACCAGTGATATAATACAGTTCAGTCATGTATACTAAACACTCTGTCAAAGAATTAGCACAATCGGTTGGAATATAGAGATTTTATTAACGTTTATAGCAAAATCGTGTTTTTACCGCAAGAAACGACGATTTTTACAATTGGACGATTTACACAAACAAACCCTGATTCCTCCGCATGCGACCGTGAAATTGTTGTTATATATAGGTGAATCCACATGAATTTAACATTTTTTTAAGAAATTAGACAAATCCCACGGAATTTGTAGATTATATTGATATTTATATAGTTAAAAAACTCGAAAAAACGAAATTTTTTGAAGGATTTTTTTTTGTGGGGAAATTCGAAACCAGTGACATAATACAGTTCAATCATGTATACTAAACACTCTGTGAAAGAATTAGCACAATCGGTTGGGATATAGAGATTTTATTAACGTTTATAGCAAAATCGTGTTTTTACCGCAAGAAACGACGATTTTTACAATTTGACCATTTTCACAAACAAACCCATATTCCTCTGCATGCGAACGTGAAATTGTTGTTATATATAGGTGACTCCACATGAATTTAACATTTTTTTAAGAAATTAGACAAATCCCCCGGAATTTGTAGATTTTATTGATATTTATATAGTTAAATTCTCGCAAAAACGAAATTTTTTGAAGGTTTTTTTTTTGTGGGGAAAATCGAAACCAGCGATTTAATACAGTTCAATCATGTATACTAAACACTCTGTGAAAGAATTAGCACAATCGGTTGGATTAGAGATTTTATTAACGTTTATAGCAAAATCGTGTTTTTACCGCAAGAAACGACGATTTTTACAATTGGACTATTTACACAAACAAACCCAAATTCCTCAGCATGCGAAAGTGAAATTGTTGTTATATATAGGTGAATCCACATGAAGTTAACATTTTTTTAAGAAATTAGACAAATCCCACGGAATTTGTAGATTTTATTGATATTTATATGGTTAAAATACTCGCAAAAACGAAATTTTTTGAAGGATTTTTTTTGTGGGGAAAATCGAAACCAGTGACATAATACAGTTCAATCATGTATACTAAACACTCTGTGAAAGAATTAGCACAATCGGTTGGAATATAGAGATTTTATTAACGTTTATAACAAAATCGTGTTTTTACCGCAAGAAACGACGATTTTTACAATTGGACGATTTACACAAACAAACCCATATTCCTCTGCATGCGAACGTGAAATTGTTGTTATATACAGGTGACTCCACATGAATTTAACATTTCTTTAAGAAATTAGACAAATCCCACGGAATTTGTATATTTTATAAATATTTATTTAGTTAATAATCTCGCAAAAACGAAATTTTTTGAAGGATTTTTTTTTGTGGGGAAAATCGAAACCAGTGATATAATACAGTTCAGTCATGTATACTAAACACTCTGTCAAAGAATTAGCACAATCGGTTGGAATATAGAGATTTTATTAACGTTTATAGCAAAATCGTGTTTTTACCGCAAGAAACGACGATTTTTACAATTGGACGATTTACACAAACAAACCCTGATTCCTCCGCATGCGACCGTGAAATTGTTGTTATATATAGGTGAATCCACATGAATTTAACATTTTTTTAAGAAATTAGACAAATCCCACGGAATTTGTAGATTATATTGATATTTATATAGTTAAAAAACTCGAAAAAACGAAATTTTTTGAAGGATTTTTTTTTGTGGGGAAATTCGAAACCAGTGACATAATACAGTTCAATCATGTATACTAAACACTCTGTGAAAGAATTAGCACAATCGGTTGGGATATAGAGATTTTATTAACGTTTATAGCAAAATCGTGTTTTTACCGCAAGAAACGACGATTTTTACAATTTGACCATTTTCACAAACAAACCCATATTCCTCTGCATGCGAACGTGAAATTGTTGTTATATATAGGTGACTCCACGTGAATTTAACATTTTTTTAAGAAATTAGACAAATCCCCCGGAATTTGTAGATTTTATTGATATTTATATAGTTAAAATCTCGCAAAAACGAAATTTTTTGAAGGTTTTTTTTTTTGTGGGGAAAATCGAAACCAGCGATTTAATACAGTTCAATCATGTATACTAAACACTCTGTCAAAGAATTAGCACAATCGGTTGGAATATAGAGATTTTATTAACGTTTATAGCAAAATCGTGTTTTTACCGCAAGAAACGACGATTTTTACAATTGGACGATTTACACAAACAAACCCATATTCCTCTGCATGCGAACGTGAAATTGTTGTTATATATAGGTGATTCCACATGAATTTAACATTTTTTTAAGAAATTAGACAAATCCCAATGAATTTGTAGATTTTATTGATATTTATATCGTTAAAATCTCGCAAAAACGAAATTTTTTGAAGGATTTTTTTTTGTGGGGATAATCGAAACCAGTGATATAATACAGTTCAATCATGTATACTAAACACTCTGTCAAAGAATTAGCACAATCGGTTGGAATATAGAGATTTTATTAACGTTTATAGCAAAATCGTGTTTTTACCGCAAGAAACGACGATTTTTACAATTGGACGATTTACACAAACAAACCCTGATTCCTCCGCATGCGACCGTGAAATTGTTGTTATATATAGGTGAATCCACATGAATTTAACATTTTTTTAAGAAATTAGACAAATCCCACGGAATTTGTAGATTATATTGATATTTATATAGTTAAAAAACTCGAAAAAACGAAATTTTTTGAAGGATTTTTTTTTGTGGGGAAATTCGAAACCAGTGACATAATACAGTTCAATCATGTATACTAAACACTCTGTGAAAGAATTAGCACAATCGGTTGGGATATAGAGATTTTATTAACGTTTATAGCAAAATCGTGTTTTTACCGCAAGAAACGACGATTTTTACAATTTGACCATTTTCACAAACAAACCCATATTCCTCTGCATGCGAACGTGAAATTGTTGTTATATATAGGTGACTCCACATGAATTTAACATTTTTTTAAGAAATTAGACAAATCCCCCGGAATTTGTAGATTTTATTGATATTTATATAGTTAAAATCTCGCAAAAACGAAATTTTTTGAAGGTTTTTTTTTTGTGGGGAAAATCGAAACCAGCGATTTAAAACAGTTCAATCATGTATACTAAACACTCTGTCAAAGAATTAGCACAATCGGTTGGAATATAGAGATTTTATTAACGTTTATAGCAAAATCGTGTTTTTACCGCAAGAAACGACGATTTTTACAATTGGACGATTTACACAAACAAACCCATATTCCTCTGCATGCGAACGTGAAATTGTTGTTATATATAGGTGAATCCACATGAATTTAACATTTTTTTAAGAAATTAGACAAATCCCAATGAATTTGTAGATTTTATTGATATTTATATCGTTAAAATCTCGCAAAAACGAAATTTTTTGAAGGATTTTTTTTTGTGGGGAAAATCGAAACCAGTGATATAATACAGTTCAATCATGTATACTAAACACTCTGTCAAAGAATTAGCACAATCGGTTGGAATATAGAGATTTTATTAACGTTTATAGCAAAATCGTGATTTTACAGCAAGAAACGACGATTTTTACAATTGGACGATTTACACAAACAAACCCATATTCCTCTGCATGCGAACGTGAAATTGTTGTTATATGCAGGTGACTCCACATGAATTTAACATTTTTTTAAAAAATTAGACAAATCCCACGGAATTTGTAGATTTTATTGATATTTATATAGTTAAAATCGCGCAAAAACGAAATTTTTTGAAGGATTTTTTTTTGTGGGGAAAATCGAAACCAGTGATATAATACAGTTCAATCATGTATACTTAACACTCTGTCAAAGAATTAGCACAATCGGTTGGAATATAGAGATTTTATTAACGTTTATAGCAAAATCGTGTTTTTACCGCAAGAAACGACGATTTTTACAATTGGACTATTTACACAAACAAACCCAAATTCCTCAGCATGCGAAAGTGAAATTGTTGTTATATATAGGTGAATCCACATGAAGTTAACATTTTTTTAAGAAATTAGACAAATCCCACGGAATTTGTAGATTTTATTGATATTTATATGGTTAAAATACTCGCAAAAACGAAATTTTTTGAAGGATTTTTTTTTGTGGGGAAAATCGAAACCAGTGACATAATACAGTTCAATCATGTATACTAAACACTCTGTGAAAGAATTAGCACAATCGGTTGGAATATAGAGATTTTATTAACGTTTATAACAAAATCGTGTTTTTACCGCAAGAAACGACGATTTTTACAATTGGACGATTTACACAAACAAACCCATATTCCTCTGCATGCGAACGTGAAATTGTTGTTATATACAGGTGACTCCACATGAATTTAACATTTCTTTAAGAAATTAGACAAATCCCACGGAATTTGTATATTTTATAAATATTTATTTAGTTAATAATCTCGCAAAAACGAAATTTTTTGAAGGATTTTTTTTGTGGGGAAAATCGAAACCAGTGATATAATACAGTTCAGTCATGTATACTAAACACTCTGTCAAAGAATTAGCACAATCGGTTGGAATATAGAGATTTTATTAACGTTTATAGCAAAATCGTGTTTTTACCGCAAGAAACGACGATTTTTACAATTGGACGATTTACACAAACAAACCCTGATTCCTCCGCATGCGACCGTGAAATTGTTGTTATATATAGGTGAATCCACATGAATTTAACATTTTTTTAAGAAATTAGACAAATCCCACGGAATTTGTAGATTATATTGATATTTATATAGTTAAAAAACTCGAAAAAACGAAATTTTTTGAAGGATTTTTTTTTGTGGGGAAATTCGAAACCAGTGACATAATACAGTTCAATCATGTATACTAAACACTCTGTGAAAGAATTAGCACAATCGGTTGGGATATAGAGATTTTATTAACGTTTATAGCAAAATCGTGTTTTTACCGCAAGAAACGACGATTTTTACAATTTGACCATTTTCACAAACAAACCCATATTCCTCTGCATGCGAACGTGAAATTGTTGTTATATATAGGTGACTCCACATGAATTTAACATTTTTTTAAGAAATTAGACAAATCCCCCGGAATTTGTAGATTTTATTGATATTTATATAGTTAAAATCTCGCAAAAACGAAATTTTTTGAAGGTTTTTTTTTTTGTGGGGAAAATCGAAACCAGCGATTTAATACAGTTCAATCATGTATACTAAACACTCTGTCAAAGAATTAGCACAATCGGTTGGAATATAGAGATTTTATTAACGTTTATAGCAAAATCGTGTTTTTACCGCAAGAAACGACGATTTTTACAATTGGACGATTTACACAAACAAACCCATATTCCTCTGCATGCGAACGTGAAATTGTTGTTATATATAGGTGAATCCACATGAATTTAACATTTTTTTAAGAAATTAGACAAATCCCAATGAATTTGTAGATTTTATTGATATTTATATCGTTAAAATCTCGCAAAAACGAAATTTTTTGAAGGATTTTTTTTTGTGGGGAAAATCGAAACCAGTGATATAATACAGTTCAATCATGTATACTAAACACTCTGTCAAAGAATTAGCACAATCGGTTGGAATATAGAGATTTTATTAACGTTTATAGCAAAATCGTGATTTTACCGCAAGAAACGACGATTTTTACAATTGGACGATTTACACAAACAAACCCATATTCCTCTGCATGCGAACGTGAAATTGTTGTTATATGCAGGTGACTCCACATGAATTTAACATTTTTTTAAAAAATTATACAAATCCCACGGAATTTGTAGATTTTATTGATATTTATATAGTTAAAATCGCGCAAAAACGAAATTTTTTGAAGGATTTTTTTTTGTGGGGAAAATCGAAACCAGTGATTTAATACAGTTCAATCATGTATACTAAACACTCTGTCAAAGAATTAGCACAATCGGTTGGAATATAGAGATTTTATTAACGTTTATAGCAAAATCGTGTTTTTACCGCAAGAAACGACGATTTTTACAATTTGACCATTTTCACAAACAAACCCATATTCCTCTGCATGCGAACGTGAAATTGTTGTTATATATAGGTGACTCCACATGAATTTAACATTTTTTTAAGAAATTAGACAAATCCCCCGGAATTTGTAGATTTTATTGATATTTATATAGTTAAAATCTCGCAAAAACGAAATTTTTTGAAGGATTTTTTTTTTGGGGAAAATCGAAACCAGTGATTTAATACAGTTCAATCATGTATACTAAACACTCTGTCAAAGAATTAGCACAATCGGTTGGAATATAGAGATTTTATTAACGTTTATAGCAAAATCGTGTTTTTCCGCAAGAAACGACGATTTTTACAATTGGACGATTTACACAAACAAAACCATTTTCCTCTGCATGCGAACGTGAAATTGTTGTTATATATAGGTGAATCCACATGAATTTAACATTTTTTTAAGAAATTAGACAAATCCCACGGAATTTGTAAATTTTATTGATATTTATATAGTTAAAATCTCGCAAAAACGAAATTTTTTGAAGGATTTTTTTTTGTGGGGAAAATCGAAACCAGTGATATAATACAGTTCAATCATGTATACTAAACACTCTGTCAAAGAATTAGCACAATCGGTTGGAATATAGAGATTTTATTAACGTTTATAGCAAAATCGTGATTTTTCCGCAAGAAACGACGATTTTTACAATTGGACGATTTACACAAACAAACCCATATTCCTCTGCATGCGAACGTGAAATTGTTGTTATATATAGGTGAATCCACATGAATTTAACATTTTTTTAAGAAATTAGACAAATCCCACGGAATTTGTAGATTTTATTGATATTTATATAGTTAATAATCTCGCAAAAACGAAATTTTTTGAAGGATTTTTTTTGTGGGGAAAATCGAAACCAGTGATATAATACAGTTCAATCATGTATACTAAACACTCTGTGAAAGAATTAGCACAATCGGTTGGAATATAGAGGTTTTATTAACGTTTATAGCAAAATCGTGTTTTTACCGCAAGAAACGACGATTTTTACAATTGGACGATTTACACAAACAAACCCTTATTCCTCCGCATGCGAACGTGAAATTGTTGTTATATATAGGTGAATCCACATGAATTTAACATTTTTTTAAGAAATGAGACAAATCCCACGGAATTTGTAGATTATATTGATATTTATATAGTTAAAAAACTCGCAAAAACGAAATTTTTTGAAGGATTTTTTTTGTGGGGAAAATTGAAACCAGTGACATAATACAGTTCAATCATGTATACTAAACACTCTGTCAAAGAATTAGCACAATCGGTTGGAATATAGAGATTTTATTAGCGTTTATAGCAAAATCGTGTTTTTACCGCAAGAAACGACGATTTTTACAATTTGACGATTTTCACGAACAAACCCATATTCCTCTGCATGCGAACGTGAAATTGTTGTTATATATAGGTGACTCCACATGAATTTAACATTTTTTTAAGAAATTAGACAAATCCCCAGGAATTTGTAGATTTTATTGATATTTATATAGTTAAAATCTCGCAAAAACGAAATTTTTTGAAGGATTTTTTTTGTGGGGAAAATCGAAACCAGTGATATAATACAGTTCAATCATGTATACTTAACACTCTGTCAAAGAATTAGCACAATCGGTTGGAATATAGAGATTTTATAAACGTTTATAGCAAAATCGTGTTTTTACCGCAAGAAACGACGATTTTTACAATTGGACTATTTACACAAACAAACCCATATTCCTCTGCATGCGAAAGTGAAATTGTTGTTATATATAGGTGAATCCACATGAAGTTAACATTTTTTTAAGAAATTAGACAAATCCCACGGAATTTGTAGATTTTATTGATATTTATATGGTTAAAAAACTCGCAAAAACGAAATTTTTTTAAGGATTTTTTTTGTGGGGAAAATCGAAACCAGTGACATAATACAGTTCAATCATGTATACTAAACACTCTGTGAAAGAATTAGCACAATCGGTTGGAATATAGAGATTTTATTAACGTTTATAACAAAATCGTGTTTTTACCGCAAGAAACGACGATTTTTACAATTGGACGATTTACACAAACAAACCCATATTCCTCTGCATGCGAACGTGAAATTGTTGTTATATACAGGTGACTCCACATGAATTTAACATTTCTTTAAGAAATTAGACAAATCCCACGGAATTTGTATATTTTACAAATATTTATTTAGTTAATAATCTCGCAAAAACGAAATTTTTTGAAGGATTTTTTTTTGTGGGGAAAATCGAAACCAGTGATATAATACAGTTCAGTCATGTATACTAAACACTCTGTCAAAGAATTAGCACAATCGGTTGGAATATAGAGATTTTATTAACGTTTATAGCAAAATCGTGTTTTTACCGCAAGAAACGACGATTTTTACAATTGGACGATTTACACAAACAAACCCTGATTCCTCCGCATTGCGACCGTGAAATTGTTGTTATATATAGGTGAATCCACATGAATTTAACATTTTTTTAAGAAATTAGACAAATCCCACGGAATTTGTAGATTATATTGATATTTATATAGTTAAAAAACTCGAAAAAACGAAATTTTTTGAAGGATTTTTTTTTGTGGGGAAATTCGAAACCAGTGACATAATACAGTTCAATCATGTATACTAAACACTCTGTGAAAGAATTAGCACAATCGGTTGGGATATAGAGATTTTATTAACGTTTATAGCAAAATCGTGTTTTTACCGCAAGAAACGACGATTTTTACAATTTGACCATTTTCACAAACAAACCCATATTCCTCTGCATGCGAACGTGAAATTGTTGTTATATATAGGTGACTCCACATGAATTTAAAATTTTTTTTAAGAAATTAGACAAATCCCCCGGAATTTGTAGATTTTATTGATATTTATATAGTTAAAATCTCGCAAAAACGAAATTTTTTTAAGGTTTTTTTTTTGTGGGGAAAATCGAAACCAGCGATTTAATACAGTTCAATCATGTATACTAAACACTCTGTCAAAGAATTAGCACAATCGGTTGGAATATAGAGATTTTATTAACGTTTATAGCAAAATCGTGTTTTTACCGCAAGAAACGACGATTTTTACAATTGGACGATTTACACAAACAAACCCATATTCCTCTGCATGCGAACGTGAAATTGTTGTTATATATAGGTGAATCCACATGAATTTAACATTTTTTTAAGAAATTAGACAAATCCCAATGAATTTGTAGATTTTATTGATATTTATATCGTTAAAATCTCGCAAAAACGAAATTTTTTGAAGGATTTTTTTTTGTGGGGATAATCGAAACCAGTGATATAATACAGTTCAATCATGTATACTAAACACTCTGTCAAAGAATTAGCACAATCGGTTGGAATATAGAGATTTTATTAACGTTTATAGCAAAATCGTGTTTTTACCGCAAGAAACGACGATTTTTACAATTGGACGATTTACACAAACAAACCCTGATTCCTCCGCATGCGACCGTGAAATTGTTGTTATATATAGGTGAATCCACATGAATTTAACATTTTTTTAAGAAATTAGACAAATCCCACGGAATTTGTAGATTATATTGATATTTATATAGTTAAAAAACTCGAAAAAACGAAATTTTTTGAAGGATTTTTTTTTGTGGGGAAATTCGAAACCAGTGACATAATACAGTTCAATCATGTATACTAAACACTCTGTGAAAGAATTAGCACAATCGGTTGGGATATAGAGATTTTATTAACGTTTATAGCAAAATCGTGTTTTTACCGCAAGAAACGACGATTTTTACAATTTGACCATTTTCACAAACAAACCCATATTCCTCTGCATGCGAACGTGAAATTGTTGTTATATATAGGTGACTCCACATGAATTTAACATTTTTTTAAGAAATTAGACAAATCCCCCGGAATTTGTAGATTTTATTGATATTTATATAGTTAAAATCTCGCAAAAACGAAATTTTTTGAAGGTTTTTTTTTTTGTGGGGAAAATCGAAACCAGCGATTTAATACAGTTCAATCATGTATACTAAACACTCTGTCAAAGAATTAGCACAATCGGTTGGAATATAGAGATTTTATTAACGTTTACAGCAAAATCGTGTTTTTACCGCAAGAAACGACGATTTTTACAATTGGACGATTTACACAAACAAACCCATATTCCTCTGCATGCGAACGTGAAATTGTTGTTATATATAGGTGAATCCACATGAATTTAACATTTTTTTAAGAAATTAGACAAATCCCAATGAATTTGTAGATTTTATTGATATTTATATCGTTAAAATCTCGCAAAAACGAAATTTTTTGAAGGATTTTTTTTTGTGGGGAAAATCGAAACCAGTGATATAATACAGTTTAATCATGTATACTAAACACTCTGTCAAAGAATTAGCACAATCGGTTGGAATATAGAGATTTTATTAACGTTTATAGCAAAATCGTGATTTTACCGCAAGAAACGACGATTTTTACAATTGGACGATTTACACAAACAAACCCATATTCCTCTGCATGCGAACGTGAAATTGTTGTTATATGCAGGTGACTCCACATGAATTTAACATTTTTTTAAAAAATTAGACAAATCCCACGGAATTTGTAGATTTTATTGATATTTATATAGTTAAAATCGCGCAAAAACGAAATTTTTTGAAGGATTTTTTTTTTGTGGGGAAAATCGAAACCAGTGATATAATACAGTTCAATCATGTATAATTAACACTCTGTCAAAGAATTAGCACAATCGGTTGGAATATAGAGATTTTATTAACGTTTATAGCAAAATCGTGTTTTTACCGCAAGAAACGACGATTTTTACAATTGGACTATTTACACAAACAAACCCAAATTCCTCAGCATGCGAAAGTGAAATTGTTGTTATATATAGGTGAATCCACATGAAGTTAACATTTTTTTAAGAAATTAGACAAATCCCACGGAATTTGTAGATTTTATTGATATTTATATGGTTAAAATACTCGCAAAAACGAAATTTTTTGAAGGATTTTTTTTGTGGGGAAAATCGAAACCAGTGACATAATACAGTTCAATCATGTATACTAAACACTCTGTGAAAGAATTAGCACAATCGGTTGGAATATAGAGATTTTATTAACGTTTATAACAAAATCGTGTTTTTACCGCAAGAAACGACGATTTTTACAATTGGACGATTTACACAAACAAACCCATATTCCTCTGCATGCGAACGTGAAATTGTTGTTATATACAGGTGACTCCACATGAATTTAACATTTCTTTAAGAAATTAGACAAATCCCACGGAATTTGTATATTTTATAAATATTTATTTAGTTAATAATCTCGCAAAAACGAAATTTTTTGAAGGATTTTTTTTTGTGGGGAAAATCGAAACCAGTGATATAATACAGTTCAGTCATGTATACTAAACACTCTGTCAAAGAATTAGCACAATCGGTTGGAATATAGAGATTTTATTAACGTTTATAGCAAAATCGTGTTTTTACCGCAAGAAACGACGATTTTTACAATTGGACGATTTACACAAACAAACCCTGATTCCTCCGCATGCGACCGTGAAATTGTTGTTATATATAGGTGAATCCACATGAATTTAACATTTTTTTAAGAAATTAGACAAATCCCACGGAATTTGTAGATTATATTGATATTTATATAGTTAAAAAACTCGAAAAAACGAAATTTTTTGAAGGATTTTTTTTTGTGGGGAAATTCGAAACCAGTGACATAATACAGTTCAATCATGTATACTAAACACTCTGTGAAAGAATTAGCACAATCGGTTGGGATATAGAGATTTTATTAACGTTTATAGCAAAATCGTGTTTTTACCGCAAGAAACGACGATTTTTACAATTTGACCATTTTCACAAACAAACCCATATTCCTCTGCATGCGAACGTGAAATTGTTGTTATATATAGGTGACTCCACATGAATTTAACATTTTTTTAAGAAATTAGACAAATCCCCCGGAATTTGTAGATTTTATTGATATTTATATAGTTAAAATCTCGCAAAAACGAAATTTTTTGAAGGTTTTTTTTTTTTGTGGGGAAAATCGAAACCAGCGATTTAATACAGTTCAATCATGTATACTAAACACTCTGTCAAAGAATTAGCACAATCGGTTGGAATATAGAGATTTTATTAACGTTTATAGCAAAATCGTGTTTTTACCGCAAGAAACGACGATTTTTACAATTGGACGATTTACACAAACAAACCCATATTCCTCTGCATGCGAACGTGAAATTGTTGTTATATATAGGTGAATCCACATGAATTTAACATTTTTTTAAGAAATTAGACAAATCCCAATGAATTTGTAGATTTTATTGATATTTATATCGTTAAAATCTCGCAAAAACGAAATTTTTTGAAGGATTTTTTTTTGTGGGGAAAATCGAAACCAGTGATATAATACAGTTCAATCATGTATACTAAACACTCTGTCAAAGAATTAGCACAATCGGTTGGAATATAGAGATTTTATTAACGTTTATAGCAAAATCGTGATTTTACCGCAAGAAACGACGATTTTTACAATTGGACGATTTACACAAACAAACCCATATTCCTCTGAATGCGAACGTGAAATTGTTGTTATATGCAGGTGACTCCACATGAATTTAACATTTTTTTAAAAAATTAGACAAATCCCACGGAATTTGTAGATTTTATTGATATTTATATAGTTAAAATCGCGCAAAAACGAAATTTTTTGAAGGATTTTTTTTTGTGGGGAAAATCGAAACCAGTGATTTAATACAGTTCAATCATGTATACTAAACACTCTGTCAAAGAATTAGCACAATCGGTTGGAATATAGAGATTTTATTAACGTTTATAGCAAAATCGTGTTTTTACCGCAAGAAACGACGATTTTTACAATTTGACCATTTTCACAAACAAACCCATATTCCTCTGCATGCGAACGTGAAATTGTTGTTATATATAGGTGACTCCACATGAATTTAACATTTTTTTAAGAAATTAGACAAATCCCCCGGAATTTGTAGATTTTATTGATATTTATATAGTTAAAATCTCGCAAAAACGAAATTTTTTGAAGGATTTTTTTTTTTGGGGAAAATCGAAACCAGTGATTTAATACAGTTCAATCATGTATACTAAACACTCTGTCAAAGAATTAGCACAATCGGTTGGAATATAGAGATTTTATTAACGTTTATAGCAAAATCGTGTTTTTACCGCAAGAAACGACGATTTTTACAATTGGACGATTTACACAAACAAAACCATTTTCCTCTGCATGCGAACGTGAAATTGTTGTTATATATAGGTGAATCCACATGAATTTAACATTTTTTTAAGAAATTAGACAAATCCCACGGAATTTGTAAATTTTATTGATATTTATATAGTTAAAATCTCGCAAAAACGAAATTTTTTGAAGGATTTTTTTTTGTGGGGAAAATCGAAACCAGTGATATAATACAGTTCAATCATGTATACTAAACACTCTGTCAAAGAATTAGCACAATCGGTTGGAATATAGAGATTTTATTAACGTTTATAGCAAAATCGTGATTTTTCCGCAAGAAACGACGATTTTTACAATTGGACGATTTACACAAACAAACCCATATTCCTCTGCATGCGAACGTGAAATTGTTGTTATATATAGGTGAATCCACATGAATTTAACATTTTTTTAAGAAATTAGACAAATCCCACGGAATTTGTAGATTTTATTGATATTTATATAGTTAATAATCTCGCAAAAACGAAATTTTTTGAAGGATTTTTTTTGTGGGGAAAATCGAAACCAGTGACATAATACAGTTCAATCATGTATACTAAACACTCTGTGAAAGAATTAGCACAATCGGTTGGAATATAGAGATTTTATTAACGTTTATAACAAAATCGTGTTTTTACCGCAAGAAACGACGATTTTTACAATTGGACGATTTACACAAACAAACCCATATTCCTCTGCATGCGAACGTGAAATTGTTGTTATATACAGGTGACTCCACATGAATTTAACATTTCTTTAAGAAATTAGACAAATCCCACGGAATTTGTATATTTTACAAATATTTATTTAGTTAATAATCTCACAAAAACGAAATTTTTTGAAGGATTTTTTTTTGTGGGGAAAATCGAAACCAGTGATATAATACAGTTCAGTCATGTATACTAAACACTCTGTCAAAGAATTAGCACAATCGGTTGGAATATAGAGATTTTATTAACGTTTATAGCAAAATCGTGTTTTTACCGCAAGAAACGACGATTTTTACAATTGGACGATTTACACAAACAAACCCTGATTCCTCCGCATGCGACCGTGAAATTGTTGTTATATATAGGTGAATCCACATGAATTTAACATTTTTTTAAGAAATTAGACAAATCCCACGGAATTTGTAGATTATATTGATATTTATATAGTTAAAAAACTCGAAAAAACGAAATTTTTTGAAGGATTTTTTTTTGTGGGGAAATTCGAAACCAGTGACATAATACAGTTCAATCATGTATACTAAACACTCTGTGAAAGAATTAGCACAATCGGTTGGGATATAGAGATTTTATTAACGTTTATAGCAAAATCGTGTTTTTACCGCAAGAAACGACGATTTTTACAATTTGACCATTTTCACAAACAAACCCATATTCCTCTGCATGCGAACGTGAAATTGTTGTTATATATAGGTGACTCCACATGAATTTAACATTTTTTTAAGAAATTAGACAAATCCCCCGGAATTTGTAGATTTTATTGATATTTATATAGTTAAAATCTCGCAAAAACGAAATTTTTTGAAGGTTTTTTTTTTGTGGGGAAAATCGAAACCAGCGATTTAATACAGTTCAATCATGTATACTAAACACTCTGTGAAAGAATTAGCACAATCGGTTGGATTAGAGATTTTATTAACGTTTATAGCAAAATCGTGTTTTTACCGCAAGAAACGACGATTTTTACAATTGGACGATTTACACAAACAAACCCATATTCCTCTGCATGCGAACGTGAAATTGTTGTTATATATAGGTGAATCCACATGAATTTAACATTTTTTTAAGAAATTAGACAAATCCCAATGAATTTGTAGATTTTATTGATATTTATATCGTTAAAATCTCGCAAAAACGAAATTTTTTGAAGGATTTTTTTTTGTGGGGAAAATCGAAACCAGTGATATAATACAGTTCAATCATGTATACTAAACACTCTGTCAAAGAATTAGCACAATCGGTTGGAATATAGAGATTTTATTAACGTTTATAGCAAAATCGTGATTTTACAGCAAGAAACGACGATTTTTACAATTGGACGATTTACACAAACAAACCCATATTCCTCTGCATGCGAACGTGAAATTGTTGTTATATGCAGGTGACTCCACATGAATTTAACATTTTTTTAAGAAATTAGACAAATCCCACGGAATTTGTAGATTTTATTGATATTTATATAGTTAAAATCTCGCAAAAACGAAATTTTTTGAAGGATTTTTTTTTGTGGGGAAAATCGAAACCAGTGATATAATACAGTTCAATTATGTATACTAAACACTCTGTGAAAGAATTAGCACAATCGGTTGGAATATAGAGATTTTATTAATGTTTATAGCAAAATCGTGTTTTTACCGCAAGAAACGACGATTTTTACAATTGGACGATTTACACAAACAAACCCATATTCCTCTGCATGCGAACGTGAAATTGTTGTTATATATAGGTTAATCCACATGAATTTAACATTTTTTTAAGAAATTAGACAAATCCCACGGAATTTGTAGATTTTATTGATATTTATATAGTTAAAATCTCGCAAAAACGAAAATTTTTGAAGGATTTTTTTTTTGTGGGGAAAATCGAAACCAGTGATATAATACAGTTCAATTATGTATACTAAACACTCTGTCAAAGAATTAGCACAATCGGTTGGAATATAGAGATTTTATTAACGTTTATAACAAAATCGTGTTTTTACCGCAAGAAACGACGATTTTTACAATTGGACGATTTACACAAACAAACCCATATTCCTCTGCATGCGAACGTGAAATTGTTGTTATATACAGGTGACTCCACATGAATTTAACATTTTTTTAAGAAATTAGACAAATCCCACGGAATTTGTAGATTTTATTGATATTTATAGAGTTAAAATCTCGCAAAAACGAAATTTTTTGAAGGATTTTTTTTTGTGGGGAAAATCGAAACCAGTGATATAATACAGTTCAATCATGTATACTTAACACTCTGTCAAAGAATTAGCACAATCGGTTGGAATATAGAGATTTTATTAACGTTTATAGCAAAATCGTGTTTTTACCGCAAGAAACGACGATTTTTACAATTGGACGATTTACACAAACAAACCCTGATTCCTCCGCATGCGACCGTGAAATTGTTGTTATATATAGGTGAATCCACATGAATTTAACATTTTTTTAAGAAATTAGACAAATCCCACGGAATTTGTAGATTATATTGATATTTATATAGTTAAAAAACTCGAAAAAACGAAATTTTTTGAAGGATTTTTTTTTGTGGGGAAATTCGAAACCAGTGACATAATACAGTTCAATCATGTATACTAAACACTCTGTGAAAGAATTAGCACAATCGGGTGGGATATAGAGATTTTATTAACGTTTATAGCAAAATCGTGTTTTTACTGCAAGAAACGACGATTTTTACAATTTGACCATTTTCACAAACAAACCCATATTCCTCTGCATGCGAACGTGAAATTGTTGTTATATATAGGTGACTCCACATGAATTTAACATTTTTTTAAGAAATTAGACAAATCCCCCGGAATTTGTAGATTTTATTGATATTTATATAGTTAAAATCTCGCAAAAACGAAATTTTTTGAAGGTTTTTTTTTTTTGTGGGGAAAATCGAAACCAGCGATTTAATACAGTTCAATCATGTATACTAAACACTCTGTCAAAGAATTAGCACAATCGGTTGGAATATAGAGATTTTATTAACGTTTATAGCAAAATCGTGATTTTACCGCAAGAAACGACGATTTTTACAATTGGACGATTTACACAAACAAACCCATATTCCTCTGCATGCGAACGTGAAATTGTTGTTATATGCAGGTGACTCCACATGAATTTAACATTTTTTTAAAAAATTAGACAAATCCCACGGAATTTGTAGATTTTATTGATATTTATATAGTTAAAATCGCGCAAAAACGAAATTTTTTGAAGGATTTTTTTTTGTGGGGAAAATCGAAACCAGTGATTTAATACAGTTCAATCATGTATACTAAACACTCTGTCAAAGAATTAGCACAATCGGTTGGAATATAGAGATTTTATTAACGTTTATAGCAAAATCGTGTTTTTACCGCAAGAAACGACGATTTTTACAATTTGACCATTTTCACAAACAAACCCATATTCCTCTCCATGCGAACGTGAAATTGTTGTTATATATAGGTGACTCCACATGAATTTAACATTTTTTTAAGAAATTAGACAAATCCCCCGGAATTTGTAGATTTTATTAATATTTATATAGTTAAAATCTCGCAAAAACGAAATTTTTTGAAGGATTTTTTTTTTGGGGAAAATCGAAACCAGTGATTTAATACAGTTCAATCATGTATACTAAACACTCTGTCAAAGAATTAGCACAATCGGTTGGAATATAGAGATTTTATTAACGTTTATAGCAAAATCGTGTTTTTACCGCAAGAAACGACGATTTTTACAATTGGACGATTTACACAAACAAAACCATTTTCCTCTGCATGCGAACGTGAAATTGTTGTTATATATAGGTGAATCCACATGAATTTAACATTTTTTTAAGAAATTAGACAAATCCCACGGAATTTGTAAATTTTATTGATATTTATATACTTAAAATCTCGCAAAAACGAAATTTTTTGAAGGATTTTTTTTTGTGGGGAAAATCGAAACCAGTGATATAATACAGTTCAATCATGTATACTAAACACTCTGTCAAAGAATTAGCACAATCGGTTGGAATATAGAGATTTTATTAACGTTTATAGCAAAATCGTGATTTTTCCGCAAGAAACGACGATTTTTACAATTGGACGATTTACACAAACAAACCCATATTCCTCTGCATGCGAACGTGAAATTGTTGTTATATATAGGTGAATCCACATGAATTTAACATTTTTTTAAGAAATTAGACAAATCCCACGGAATTTGTAGATTTTATTGATATTTATATAGTTAATAATCTCGCAAAAACGAAATTTTTTGAAGGATTTTTTTTGTGGGGAAAATCGAAACCAGTGATATAATACAGTTCAATCATGTATACTAAACACTCTGTGAAAGAATTAGCACAATCGGTTGGAATATAGAGGTTTTATTAACGTTTATAGCAAAATCGTGTTTTTACCGCAAGAAACGACGATTTTTACAATTGGACGATTTACACAAACAAACCCTTATTCCTCCGCATGCGAACGTGAAATTGTTGTTATATATAGGTGAATCCACATGAATTTAACATTTTTTTAAGAAATGAGACAAATCCCACGGAATTTGTAGATTATATTGATATTTATATAGTTATAAAACTCGCAAAAACGAAATTTTTTGAAGGATTTTTTTTGTGGGGAAAATTGAAACCAGTGACATAATACAGTTCAATCATGTATACTAAACACTCTGTCAAAGAATTAGCACAATCGGTTGGAATATAGAGATTTTATTAGCGTTTATAGCAAAATCGTGTTTTTACCGCAAGAAACGACGATTTTTACAATTTGACGATTTTCACGAACAAACCCATATTCCTCTGCATGCGAACGTGAAATTGTTGTTATATATAGGTGACTCCACATGAATTTAACATTTTTTTAAGAAATTAGACAAATCCCCAGGAATTTGTAGATTTTATTGATATTTATATAGTTAAAATCTCGCAAAAACGAAATTTTTTGAAGGATTTTTTTTGTGGGGAAAATCGAAACCAGTGATATAATACAGTTCAATCATGTATACTAAACACTCTGTCCAAGAAATAGCACAATCGGTTGGAATATAGAGATTTTATTAACGTTTATAGCAAAATCGTGTTTTTACCGCAAGAAACGACGATTTTTACAATTGGACGATTTACACAAACAAACCCTGATTCCTCCGCATGCGACCGTGAAATTGTTGTTATATGCAGGTGACTCCACATGAATTTAACATTTTTTTAAGAAATTAGACAAATCCCACGGAATTTGTATATTTTACAAATATTTATTTAGTTAATAATCTCGCAAAAACGAAATTTTTTGAAGGATTTTTTTTTGTGGGGAAAATCGAAACCAGTGATATAATACAGTTCAGTCATGTATACTAAACACTCTGTCAAAGAATTAGCACAATCGGTTGGAATATAGAGATTTTATTAACGTTTATAGCAAAATCGTGTTTTTACCGCAAGAAACGACGATTTTTACAATTGGACGATTTACACAAACAAACCCTGATTCCTCCGCATGCGACCGTGAAATTGTTGTTATATATAGGTGAATCCACATGAATTTAACATTTTTTTAAGAAATTAGACAAATCCCACGGAATTTGTAGATTATATTGATATTTATATAGTTAAAAAACTCGAAAAAACGAAATTTTTTGAAGGATTTTTTTTGTGGGGAAATTCGAAACCAGTGACATAATACAGTTCAATCATGTATACTAAACACTCTGTGAAAGAATTAGCACAATCGGTTGGGATATAGAGATTTTATTAACGTTTATAGCAAAATCGTGTTTTTACCGCAAGAAACGACGATTTTTACAATTTGACCATTTTCACAAACAAACCCATATTCCTCTGCATGCGAACGTGAAATTGTTGTTATATATAGGTGACTCCACATGATTTTAACATTTTTTTAAGAAATTAGACAAATCCCCCGGAATTTGTAGATTTTATTGATATTTATATAGTTAAAATCTCGCAAAAACGAAATTTTTTGAAGGTTTTTTTTTTTGTGGGGAAAATCGAAACCAGCGATTTAATACAGTTCAATCATGTATACTAAACACTCTGTGAAAGAATTAGCACAATCGGTTGGATTAGAGATTTTATTAACGTTTATAGCAAAATCGTGTTTTTACCGCAAGAAACGACGATTTTTACAATTGGACGATTTACACAAACAAACCCATATTCCTCTGCATGCGAACGTGAAATTGTTGTTATATATAGGTGAATCCACATGAATTTAACATTTTTTTAAGAAATTAGACAAATCCCAATGAATTTGTAGATTTTATTGATATTTATATCGTTAAAATCTCGCAAAAACGAAATTTTTTGAAGGATTTTTTTTTGTGGGGAAAATCGAAACCAGTGATATAATACAGTTCAATCATGTATACTAAACACTCTGTCAAAGAATTAGCACAATCGGTTGGAATATAGAGATTTTATTAACGTTTATAGCAAAATCGTGATTTTACAGCAAGAAACGACGATTTTTACAATTGGACGATTTACACAAACAAACCCATATTCCTCTGCATGCGAACGTGAAATTGTTGTTATATGCAGGTGACTCCACATGAATTTAACATTTTTTTAAGAAATTAGACAAATCCCACGGAATTTGTAGATTTTATTGATATTTATATAGTTAAAATGTCGCAAAAACGAAATTTTTTGAAGGATTTTTTTTTGTGGGGAAAATCGAAACCAGTGATATAATACAGTTCAATTATGTATACTAAACACTCTGTGAAAGAATTAGCACAATCGGTTGGAATATAGAGATTTTATTAATGTTTATAGCAAAATCGTGTTTTTACCGCAAGAAACGACGATTTTTACAATTGGACGATTTACACAAACAAACCCATATTCCTCTGCATGCGAACGTGAAATTGTTGTTATATATAGGTTAATCCACATGAATTTAACATTTTTTTAAGAAATTAGACAAATCCCACGGAATTTGTAGATTTTATTGATATTTATATAGTTAAAATCTCGCAAAAACGAAATTTTTTGAAGGATTTTTTTTTTGTGGGGAAAATCGAAACCAGTGATATAATACAGTTCAATTATGTATACTAAACACTCTGTCAAAGAATTAGCACAATCGGTTGGAATATAGAGATTTTATTAACGTTTATAACAAAATCGTGTTTTTACCGCAAGAAACGACGATTTTTACAATTGGACGATTTACACAAACAAACCCATATTCCTCTGCATGCGAACGTGAAATTGTTGTTATATACAGGTGACTCCACATGAATTTAACATTTTTTTAAGAAATTAGACAAATCCCACGGAATTTGTAGATTTTATTGATATTTATAGAGTTAAAATCTCGCAAAAACGAAATTTTTTGAAGGATTTTTTTTTGTGGGGAAAATCGAAACCAGTGATATAATACAGTTCAATCATGTATACTTAACACTCTGTCAAAGAATTAGCACAATCGGTTGGAATATAGAGATTTTATTAACGTTTATAGCAAAATCGTGTTTTTACCGCAAGAAACGACGATTTTTACAATTGGACTCTTTACACAAACAAACCCAAATTCCTCAGCATGCGAAAGTGAAATTGTTGTTATATATAGGTGAATCCACATGAAGTTAACATTTTTTTAAGAAATTAGACAAATCCCACGGAATTTGTAGATTTTATTGATATTTATATGGTTAAAATACTCGCAAAAACGAAATTTTTTGAAGGATTTTTTTTGTGGGGAAAATCGAAACCAGTGACATAATACAGTTCAATCATGTATACTAAACACTCTGTGAAAGAATTAGCACAATCGGTTGGAATATAGAGATTTTATTAACGTTTATAACAAAATCGTGTTTTTACCGCAAGAAACGACGATTTTTACAATTGGACGATTTACACAAACAAACCCATATTCCTCTGCATGCGAACGTGAAATTGTTGTTATATACAGGTGACTCCACATGAATTTAACATTTCTTTAAGAAATTAGACAAATCCCACGGAATTTGTATATTTTATAAATATTTATTTAGTTAATAATCTCGCAAAAACGAAATTTTTTGAAGGATTTTTTTTTTGTGGGGAAAATCGAAACCAGTGATATAATACAGTTCAGTCATGTATACTAAACACTCTGTCAAAGAATTAGCACAATCGGTTGGAATATAGAGATTTTATTAACGTTTATAGCAAAATCGTGTTTTTACCGCAAGAAACGACGATTTTTACAATTGGACGATTTACACAAACAAACCCTGATTCCTCCGCATGCGACCGTGAAATTGTTGTTATATATAGGTGAATCCACATGAATTTAACATTTTTTTAAGAAATTAGACAAATCCCACGGAATTTGTAGATTATATTGATATTTATATAGTTAAAAAACTCGAAAAAACGAAATTTTTTGAAGGATTTTTTTTTGTGGGGAAATTCGAAACCAGTGACATAATACAGTTCAATCATGTATACTAAACACTCTGTGAAAGAATTAGCACAATCGGTTGGGATATAGAGATTTTATTAACGTTTATAGCAAAATCGTGTTTTTACCGCAAGAAACGACGATTTTTACAATTTGACCATTTTCACAAACAAACCCATATTCCTCTGCATGCGAACGTGAAATTGTTGTTATATATAGGTGACTCCACATGAATTTAACATTTTTTTAAGAAATTAGACAAATCCCCCGGAATTTGTAGATTTTATTGATATTTATATAGTTAAAATCTCGCAAAAACGAAATTTTTTGAAGGTTTTTTTTTTTTGTGGGGAAAATCGAAACCAGCGATTTAATACAGTTCAATCATGTATACTAAACACTCTGTCAAAGAATTAGCACAATCGGTTGGAATATAGAGATTTTATTAACGTTTATAGCAAAATCGTGTTTTTACCGCAAGAAACGACGATTTTTACAATTGGACGATTTACACAAACAAACCCATATTCCTCTGCATGCGAACGTGAAATTGTTGTTATATATAGGTGAATCCACATGAATTTAACATTTTTTTAAGAAATTAGACAAATCCCAATGAATTTGTAGATTTTATTGATATTTATATCGTTAAAATCTCGCAAAAACGAAATTTTTTGAAGGATTTTTTTTTGTGGGGAAAATCGAAACCAGTGATATAATACAGTTCAATCATGTATACTAAACACTCTGTCAAAGAATTAGCACAATCGGTTGGAATATAGAGATTTTATTAACGTTTATAGCAAAATCGTGATTTTACCGCAAGAAACGACGATTTTTACAATTGGACGATTTACACAAACAAACCCATATTCCTCTGCATGCGAACGTGAAATTGTTGTTATATGCAGGTGACTCCACATGAATTTAACATTTTTTTAAAAAATTAGACAAATCCCACGGAATTTGTAGATTTTATTGATATTTATATAGTTAAAATCGCACAAAAACGAAATTTTTTGAAGGATTTTTTTTTGTGGGGAAAATCGAAACCAGTGATTTAATACAGTTCAATCATGTATACTAAACACTCTGTCAAAGAATTAGCACAATCGGTTGGAATATAGAGATTTTATTAACGTTTATAGCAAAATCGTGTTTTTACCGCAAGAAACGACGATTTTTACAATTTGACCATTTTCACAAACAAACCCATATTCCTCTGCATGCGAACGTGAAATTGTTGTTATATATAGGTGACTCCACATGAATTTAACATTTTTTTAAGAAATTAGACAAATCCCCCGGAATTTGTAGATTTTATTGATATTTATATAGTTAAAATCTCGCAAAAACGAAATTTTTTTAAGGATTTTTTTTTTGGGGAAAATCGAAACCAGTGATTTAATACAGTTCAATCATGTATACTAAACACTCTGTCAAAGAATTAGCACAATCGGTTGGAATATAGAGATTTTATTAACGTTTATAGCAAAATCGTGTTTTTCCGCAAGAAACGACGATTTTTACAATTGGACGATTTACACAAACAAAACCATTTTCCTCTGCATGCGAACGTGAAATTGTTGTGATATATAGGTGAATCCACATGAATTTAACATTTTTTTAAGAAATTAGACAAATCCCACGGAATTTGTAAATTTTATTGATATTTATATAGTTAAAATCTCGCAAAAACGAAATTTTTTGAAGGATTTTTTTTTGTGGGGAAAATCGAAACCAGTGATATAATACAGTTCAATCATGTATACTAAACACTCTGTCAAAGAATTAGCACAATCGGTTGGAATATAGAGATTTTATTAACGTTTATAGCAAAATCGTGATTTTTCCGCAAGAAACGACGATTTTTACAATTGGACGATTTACACAAACAAACCCATATTCCTCTGCATGCGAACGTGAAATTGTTGTTATATATAGGTGAATCCACATGAATTTAACATTTTTTTAAGAAATTAGACAAATCCCACGGAATTTGTAGATTTTATTGATATTTATATAGTTAATAATCTCGCAAAAACGAAATTTTTTGAAGGATTTTTTTTGTGGGGAAAATCGAAACCAGTGATTTAATACAGTTCAATCATGTATACTAAACACTCTGTGAAAGAATTAGCACAATCGGTTGGAATATAGAGGTTTTATTAACGTTTATAGCAAAATCGTGTTTTTACCGCAAGAAACGACGATTTTTACAATTGGACGATTTACACAAACAAACCCTTATTCCTCCGCATGCGAACGTGAAATTGTTGTTATATATAGGTGAATCCAAATGAATTTAACATTTTTTTAAGAAATGAGACAAATCCCACGGAATTTGTAGATTATATTGATATTTATATAGTTAAAAAACTCGCAAAAACGAAATTTTTTGAAGGATTTTTTTTGTGGGGAAAATTGAAACCAGTGACATAATACAGTTCAATCATGTATACTAAACACTCTGTCAAAGAATTAGCACAATCGGTTGGAATATAGAGATTTTATTAGCGTTTATAGCAAAATCGTGTTTTTACCGCAAGAAACGACGATTTTTACAATTTGACGATTTTCACGAACAAACCCATATTCCTCTGCATGCGAACGTGAAATTGTTGTTATATATAGGTGACTCCACATGAATTTAACATTTTTTTAAGAAATTAGACAAATCCCCAGGAATTTGTAGATTTTATTGATATTTATATAGTTAAAATCTCGCAAAAACGAAATTTTTTGAAGGATTTTTTTTGTGGGGAAAATCGAAACCAGTGATATAATACAGTTCAATCATGTATACTAAACACTCTGTCCAAGAAATAGCACAATCGGTTGGAATATAGAGATTTTATTAACGTTTATAGCAAAATCGTGTTTTTACCGCAAGAAACGACGATTTTTACAATTGGACGATTTACACAAACAAACCCATATTCCTCTGCATGCGAAAGTGAAATTGTTGTTATATATAGGTGAATCCACATGAATTTAACATTTTTTTTAAGAAATTAGACAAATCCCACGGAATTTGTAGATTTTATTGATATTTATATAGTTAAAAAACTCGCAAAAACGAAATTTTTTGAAGGATTTTTTTTCTGGGGAAAATCGAAACCAGTGACATAATACAGTTCAATCATGTATACTAAACACTCTGTGAAAGAATTAGCACAATCGGTTGGAATATAGAGATTTTATTAACGTTTATAACAAAATCGTGTTTTTACCGCAAGAAACGACGATTTTTACAATTGGACGATTTACACAAACAAACCCATATTCCTCTGCATGCGAACGTGAAATTGTTGTTATATACAGGTGACTCCACATGAATTTAACATTTTTTTTAAGAAATTAGACAAATCCCAAGGAATTTGTATATTTTATAAATATTTATATAGTTAATAATCTCGCAAAAACGAAATTTTTTGAAGGATTTTTTTTTGTGGGGAAAATCGAAACCAGTGATATAATGCAGTTCAATCATGTATACTAAACACTCTCAAAGAATTAGCACAATCGGTTGGAATATAGAGATTTTATTAACGTTTATAGCAAAATCGTGTTTTTACCGCAAGAAACGACGATTTTTACAATTGGACGATTTACACAAACAAACCCTTATTCCTCCGCATGCGAACGTGAAATTGTTGTTATATATAGGTGAATCCACATGAATTTAACATTTTTTTAAGAAATTAGACAAATCCCACGGAATATGTAGATTATATTGATATTTATATAGTTAAAAAACTCGAAATAACAAAATTTTTTGAAGGATTTTTTTTTGTGGGGAAATTCGAAACCAGTGACACAATACAGTTCAATCATGTATACTAAACACTCTGTGAAAGAATTAGCACAATCGGTTGGAATATAGAGAATTTATTAACGTTTATAGCAAAATCGTGATTTTACCGCAAGAAACGATTTTTACAATTTGACCATTTTCACAAACAAACCCATATTCCTCTGCATGCGAACGTGAAATTGTTATATATAGGTGAATCCACATGAATTTAACATTTTTTTAAGAAATTAGACAAATCCCAAGGAATTTGTATATTTTATAAATATTTATATAGTTAATAATCTCGCAAAAACGAAATTTTTTGAAGGATTTTTTTTTGTGGGGAAAATCGAAACCAGTGTTATAATACAGTTCAATCATGTATACTAAACACTCTGTCAAAGAATTAGCACAATCGGTTGGAATATAGAGATTTTATTAACGTTTATAGCAAAATCGTGTTTTTACCGCAAGAAACGACGATTTTTACAATTGGACGATTTACACAAACAAACCCATATTCCTCTGCATGCGAACGTGAAATTGTTGTTATATATAGGTGAATCCACATGAATTTAACATTTTTTTAAGAAATTAGACAAATCCCACGGAATTTGTAGATTTTATTGATATTTATATAGTTAAAATCTCGCAAAAACGAAATTTTTTGAAGGATTTTTTTTTGTGGGGAAAATCGAAACCAGTGATATAATACAGTTCAATTATGTATACTAAACACTCTGTGAAAGAATTAGCACAATCGGTTGGAATATAGAGATTTTATTAACGTTTATAACAAAATCGTGTTTTTACCGCAAGAAACGACGATTTTTACAATTGGACGATTTACACAAACAAACCCATATTCCTCTGCATGCGAACGTGAAATTGTTGTTATATACAGGTGACTCCACATGAATTTAACATTCTTTTAAGAAATTAGACAAATCCCACGGAATTTGTAGATTTTATTGATATTTATATAGTTAAAATATCGCAAAAACGAAATTTTTTGAAGGATTTTTTTTGTGGGGAAAATCGAAACCAGTGATATAATACAGTTCAATTATGTATACTAAACACTCTGTGAAAGTATTAGCACAATCGGTTGCAATAGAGAGATTTTATTAACGTTTAAACAAAATCGTGTTTTTACCGCAAGAAACGACGATTTTTACAATTGGACGATTAACACAAACAAACCCATATTCCTCTGCATGCGAACGTGAAATTGTTGTTTTATACAGGTGACTCCACATGAATTTAACATTTTTTTAAGAAATTAGACAAATCCCACGGAATTTGTAGATTATATTGATATTTATATAGTTAAAAAACTCGCAAAAACGAAATTTTTTGAAGGATTTTTTTTTGTGGGGAAAATCGAAACCAGTGACATAATACAGTTCAATCATGTATACTAAACACTCTGTGAAAGAATTAGCACAATCGGTTGGAATATAGAGATTTTATTAGCGTTTATAGCAAAATCGTGTTTTTACCGCAAGAAACGACGATTTTTACAATTTGACGATTTTCACGAACAAACCCATATTCCTCTGCATGCGAACGTGAAATTGTTGTTATATGTAGGTGACTCCACATGAATTTAACATTTTTTTAAGAAATTAGACAAATCCCCCGGAATTTGTAGATTTTATTGATATTTATATAGTTAAAATCTCGCAAAAACGAAATTTTTTGAAGGATTTTTTTTTGTGGGGAAAATCGAAACCAGTGACATAATACAGTTCAATCATGTATACTAAACACTCTGTCCAAGAATTAGCACAATCGGTTGGAATATAGAGATTTTATTAATGTTTATAGCAAAATCGTGTTTTTACCGCAAGAAACAACGATTTTTACAATTGGACGATTTACACAAACAAACCCATATTCCTCTGCATGCGAACGTGAAATTGTTGTTATATATAGGTGAATCCACATGAATTTAACATTTTTTTAAGAAATTAGACAAATCCCCCGGAATTTGTAGATTTTATTGATATTTATATAGTTAAAATCTCGCAAAAACGAAATTTTTTGATGGATTTTTTTTTGTGGGGAAAATCGAAACCAGTGATATAATACAGTTCAATTATGTATACTAAACACTCTGTGAAAGAATTAGCACAATCGGTTGGAATATAGAGATTTTATTAACGTTTATAACAAAATCGTGTTTTTACCGCAAGAAACGACGATTTTTACAATTGGACGATTTACACAAACAAACCCATATTCCTCTGCATGCGAACGTGAAATTGTTGTGATATACAGGTGACTCCACATGAATTTAACATTCTTTTAAGAAATTAGACAAATCCCACGGAATTTGTAGATTTTATTGATATTTATATAGTTAAAATATCGCAAAAACGAAATTTTTTGAAGGATTTTTTTTTTTGTGGGGAAAATCAAAACCAGTGATATAATACAGTTCAATTATGTATACTAAACACTCTGTGAAAGTATTAGCACAATCGGTTGGAATAGAGAGATTTTATTAACGTTTAAACAAAATCGTGTTTTTACCGCAAGAAACGACGATTTTTACAATTGGACGATTTACACAAACAAACCCATATTCCTCTGCATGCGAACGTGAAATTGTTGTTATATACAGGTGACTCCACATGAATTTAACATTTTTTTAAGAAATTAGACAAATCCCACGGAATTTGTAGATTATATTGATATTTATATAGTTAAAAAACTCGCAAAAACGAAATTTTTTGAAGGATTTTTTTTTGTGGGGAAAATCGAAACCAGTGACATAATACAGTTCAATCATGTATACTAAACACTCTGTGAAAGAATTAGCACAATCGGTTGGAATATAGAGATTTTATTAGCGTTTATAGCAAAATCGTGTTTTTACCGCAAGAAACGACGATTTTTACAATTTGACGATTTTCACGAACAAACCCATATTCCTCTGCATGCGAACGTGAAATTGTTGTTATATGTAGGTGACTCCACATGAATTTAACATTTTTTTAAGAAATTAGACAAATCCCCCGGAATTTGTAGATTTTATTGATATTTATATAGTTAAAATCTCGCAAAAACGAAATTTTTTGAAGGATTTTTTTTTGTGGGGAAAATCGAAACCAGTTATATAATAGAGTTCAATCATGTATACTAAACACTCTGTCCAAGAATTAGCACAATCGGTTGGAATATAGAGATTTTATTAATGTTTATAGCAAAATCGTGTTTTTACCGCAAGAAACGACGATTTTTACAATTGGACGATTTACACAAACAAACCCATATTCCTCTGCATGCGAACGTGAAATTGTTGTTATATATAGGTGAATCCACATGAATTTAACATTTTTTTAAGAAATTAGACAAATCCCACGGAATTTGTTGATTTTATTGATATTTATATAGTTAAAATCTCGCAAAAACGAAATTTTTTGAAGAATTTTTTTTGTGGGGAAAATCGAAACCAGTGATATAATACAGTTCAATTATGTATACTAAACACTCTGTGAAAGAATTAGCACAATCGGTTGGAATATAGAGATTTTATTAACGTTTATAACAAAATCGTGTTTTTACCGCAAGAAACGACGATTTTTACAATTGGACGATTTACACAAACAAACCCATATTCCTCTGCATGCGAACGTGAAATTGTTGTTATATACAGGTGACTCCACATGAATTTAACATTCTTTTAAGAAATTAGACAAATCCCACGGAATTTGTAGATTTTATTGATATTTATATAGTTAAAATATCGCAAAAACGAAATTTTTTGAAGGATTTTTTTTTGTGGGGAAATTCGAAACCAGTGACATAATACAGTTCAATCATGTATACTAAACACTCTGTGAAAGAATTAGCACAATCGGTTGGAATATAGAGATTTTATTAACGTTTATAGCAAAATCGTGTTTTTACCGCAAGAAACGATTTTTACAATTTGACCATTTTCACAAACAAACCCATATTCCTCTGCATGCGAACGTGAAATTGTTGTTATATACAGGTGACTCCACATGAATTTAACATTTTTTTAAGAAATTAGACAAATCCCCCGGAATTTGTAGATTTTATTGATATTTATATAGTTAAAATCTCGCAAAAACGAAATTTTTTGAAGGATTTTTTTTTTGTGGGGAAAATCGAAACCAGTGATATAATACAGTTCA
Organism: Periplaneta americana; assembly: GCF_040183065.1. NCBI lineage: Eukaryota > Metazoa > Arthropoda > Insecta > Blattodea > Blattidae > Periplaneta > Periplaneta americana. The sequence continues at coordinate 177,589,371 of NC_091127.1, forward strand.
ATTATGTATACTAAACACTCTGTGAAAGAATTAGCACAATCGGTTGGAATATAGAGATTTTATTAACGTTTATAACAAAATCGTGTTTTTACCGCAAGAAACGACGATTTTTACAATTGGACCATTTACACACAAACCCATATTCCTCTGCATGCGAACGTGAAATTGTTATATACAGGTGACTCCACATGATTTTAACATTTTTTTAAGAAATTAGACAAATCCCCCGGAATTTGTAGATTTTATTGATATTTATATAGTTAAAATCTCGCAAAAACGAAATTTTTTGAAGGTTTTTTTTTTGTGGGGAAAATCGAAACCAGCGATTTAATACAGTTCAATCATGTATACTAAACACTCTGTGAAAGAATTAGCACAATCGGTTGGATTAGAGATTTTATTAACGTTTATAGCAAAATCGTGTTTTTACCGCAAGAAACGACGATTTTTACAATTGGACGATTTACACAAACAAACCCATATTCCTCTGCATGCGAACGTGAAATTGTTGTTATATATAGGTGAATCCACATGAATTTAACATTTTTTTAAGAAATTAGACAAATCCCAATGAATTTGTAGATTTTATTGATATTTATATCGTTAAAATCTCGCAAAAACGAAATTTTTTGAAGGATTTTTTTTTGTGGGGAAAATCGAAACCAGTGATATAATACAGTTCAATCATGTATACTAAACACTCTGTCAAAGAATTAGCACAATCGGTTGGAATATAGAGATTTTATTAACGTTTATAGCAAAATCGTGATTTTACAGCAAGAAACGACGATTTTTACAATTGGACGATTTACACAAACAAACCCATATTCCTCTGCATGCGAACGTGAAATTGTTGTTATATGCAGGTGACTCCACATGAATTTAACATTTTTTTAAGAAATTAGACAAATCCCACGGAATTTGTAGATTTTATTGATATTTATATAGTTAAAATGTCGCAAAAACGAAATTTTTTGAAGGATTTTTTTTTGTGGGGAAAATCGAAACCAGTGATATAATACAGTTCAATTATGTATACTAAACACTCTGTGAAAGAATTAGCACAATCGGTTGGAATATAGAGATTTTATTAATGTTTATAGCAAAATCGTGTTTTTACCGCAAGAAACGACGATTTTTACAATTGGACGATTTACACAAACAAACCCATATTCCTCTGCATGCGAACGTGAAATTGTTGTTATATATAGGTTAATCCACATGAATTTAACATTTTTTTAAGAAATTAGACAAATCCCACGGAATTTGTAGATTTTATTGATATTTATATAGTTAAAATCTCGCAAAAACGAAATTTTTTGAAGGATTTTTTTTTTGTGGGGAAAATCGAAAGCAGTGATATAATACAGTTCAATTATGTATACTAAACACTCTGTCAAAGAATTAGCACAATCGGTTGGAATATAGAGATTTTATTAACGTTTATAACAAAATCGTGTTTTTACCGCAAGAAACGACGATTTTTACAATTGGACGATTTACACAAACAAACCCATATTCCTCTGCATGCGAACGTGAAATTGTTGTTATATACAGGTGACTCCACATGAATTTAACATTTTTTTAAGAAATTAGACAAATCCCACGGAATTTGTAGATTTTATTGATATTTATAGAGTTAAAATCTCGCAAAAACGAAATTTTTTGAAGGATTTTTTTTTGTGGGGAAAATCGAAACCAGTGATATAATACAGTTCAATCATGTATACTTAACACTCTGTCAAAGAATTAGCACAATCGGTTGGAATATAGAGATTTTATTAACGTTTATAGCAAAATCGTGTTTTTACCGCAAGAAACGACGATTTTTACAATTGGACTATTTACACAAACAAACCCAAATTCCTCAGCATGCGAAAGTGTAATTGTTGTTATATATAGGTGAATCCACATGAAGTTAACATTTTTTTAAGAAATTAGACAAATCCCACGGAATTTGTAGATTTTATTGATATTTATATGGTTAAAATACTCGCAAAAACGAAATTTTTTGAAGGATTTTTTTTGTGGGGAAAATCGAAACCAGTGACATAATACAGTTCAATCATGTATACTAAACACTCTGTGAAAGAATTAGCACAATCGGTTGGAATATAGAGATTTTATTAACGTTTATAACAAAATCGTGTTTTTACCGCAAGAAACGACGATTTTTACAATTGGACGATTTACACAAACAAACCCATATTCCTCTGCATGCGAACGTGAAATTGTTGTTATATACAGGTGACTCCACATGAATTTAACATTTCTTTAAGAAATTAGACAAATCCCACGGAATTTGTATATTTTATAAATATTTATTTAGTTAATAATCTCGCAAAAACGAAATTTTTTGAAGGATTTTTTTTTGTGGGGAAAATCGAAACCAGTGATATAATACAGTTCAGTCATGTATACTAAACACTCTGTCAAAGAATTAGCACAATCGGTTGGAATATAGAGATTTTATTAACGTTTATAGCAAAATCGTGTTTTTACCGCAAGAAACGACGATTTTTACAATTGGACGATTTACACAAACAAACCCTGATTCCTCCGCATGCGACCGTGAAATTGTTGTTATATATAGGTGAATCCACATGAATTTAACATTTTTTTAAGAAATTAGACAAATCCCACGGAATTTGTAGATTATATTGATATTTATATAGTTAAAAAACTCGAAAAAACGAAATTTTTTGAAGGATTTTTTTTTGTGGGGAAATTCGAAACCAGTGACATAATACAGTTCAATCATGTATACTAAACACTCTGTGAAAGAATTAGCACAATCGGTTGGGATATAGAGATTTTATTAACGTTTATAGCAAAATCGTGTTTTTACCGCAAGAAACGACGATTTTTACAATTTGACCATTTTCACAAACAAACCCATATTCCTCTGCATGCGAACGTGAAATTGTTGTTATATATAGGTGACTCCACATGAATTTAACATTTTTTTAAGAAATTAGACAAATCCCCCGGAATTTGTAGATTTTATTGATATTTATATAGTTAAAATCTCGCAAAAACGAAATTTTTTTAAGGATTTTTTTTTTGGGGAAAATCGAAACCAGTGATTTAATACAGTTCAATCATGTATACTAAACACTCTGTCAAAGAATTAGCACAATCGGTTGGAATATAGAGATTTTATTAACGTTTATAGCAAAATCGTGTTTTTCCGCAAGAAACGACGATTTTTACAATTGGACGATTTACACAAACAAAACCATTTTCCTCTGCATGCGAACGTGAAATTGTTGTTATATATAGGTGAATCCACATGAATTTAACATTTTTTTAAGAAATTAGACAAATCCCACGGAATTTGTAAATTTTATTGATATTTATATAGTTAAAATCTCGCAAAAACGAAATTTTTTGAAGGATTTTTTTTTGTGGGGAAAATCGAAACCAGTGATATAATACAGTTCAATCATGTATACTAAACACTCTGTCAAAGAATTAGCACAATCGGTTGGAATATAGAGATTTTATTAACGTTTATAGCAAAATCGTGATTTTTCCGCAAGAAACGACGATTTTTACAATTGGACGATTTACACAAACAAACCCATATTCCTCTGCATGCGAACGTGAAATTGTTGTTATATATAGGTGAATCCACATGAATTTAACATTTTTTTAAGAAATTAGACAAATCCCACGGAATTTGTAGATTATATTGATATTTATATAGTTAAAAAACTCGCAAAAACGAAATTTTTGAAGGATTTTTTTTTGTGGGGAAAATCGAAACCAGTGACATAATACAGTTCAATCATGTATACTAAACACTCTGTGAAAGATTTAGCACAATCGGTTGGAATATAGAGATTTTATTAGCGTTTATAGCAAAATCGTGTTTTTACCGCAAGAAACGACGATTTTTACAATTTGACGATTTTCACGAACAAACCCATATTCCTCTGCATGCGAACGTGAAATTGTTGTTATATGTAGGTGACTCCACATGAATTTAACATTTTTTTAAGAAATTAGACAAATCCCCCGGAATTTGTAGATTTTATTGATATTTATATAGTTAAAATCTCGCAAAAACGAAATTTTTTGAAGGATTTTTTTTTGTGGGGAAAATCGAAACCAGTGACATAATACAGTTCAATCATGTATACTAAACACTCTGTCCAAGAATTAGCACAATCGGTTGGAATATAGAGATTTTATTAATGTTTATAGCAAAATCGTGTTTTTACCGCAAGAAACAACGATTTTTACAATTGGACGATTTACACAAACAAACCCATATTCCTCTGCATGCGAACGTGAAATTGTTGTTATATATAGGTGAATCCACATGAATTTAACATTTTTTTAAGAAATTAGACAAATCCCCCGGAATTTGTAGATTTTATTGATATTTATATAGTTAAAATCTCGCAAAAACGAAATTTTTTGATGGATTTTTTTTTGTGGGGAAAATCGAAACCAGTGATATAATACAGTTCAATTATGTATACTAAACACTCTGTGAAAGAATTAGCACAATCGGTTGGAATATAGAGATTTTATTAACGTTTATAACAAAATCGTGTTTTTACCGCAAGAAACGACGATTTTTACAATTGGACGATTTACACAAACAAACCCATATTCCTCTGCATGCGAACGTGAAATTGTTGTGATATACAGGTGACTCCACATGAATTTAACATTCTTTTAAGAAATTAGACAAATCCCACGGAATTTGTAGATTTTATTGATATTTATATAGTTAAAATATCGCAAAAAAGAAATTTTTTGAAGGATTTTTTTTTTGTGGGGAAAATCAAAACCAGTGATATAATACAGTTCAATTATGTATACTAAACACTCTGTGAAAGTATTAGCACAATCGGTTGGAATAGAGAGATTTTATTAACGTTTAAACAAAATCGTGTTTTTACCGCAAGAAACGACGATTTTTACAATTGGACGATTTACACAAACAAACCCATATTCCTCTGCATGCGAACGTGAAATTGTTGTTATATACAGGTGACTCCACATGAATTTAACATTTTTTTAAGAAATTAGACAAATCCCACGGAATTTGTAGATTATATTGATATTTATATAGTTAAAAAACTCGCAAAAACGAAATTTTTTGAAGGATTTTTTTTTGTGGGGAAAATCGAAACCAGTGACATAATACAGTTCAATCATGTATACTAAACACTCTGTGAAAGAATTAGCACAATCGGTTGGAATATAGAGATTTTATTAGCGTTTATAGCAAAATCGTGTTTTTACCGCAAGAAACGACGATTTTTACAATTTGACGATTTTCACGAACAAACCCATATTCCTCTGCATGCGAACGTGAAATTGTTGTTATATGTAGGTGACTCCACATGAATTTAACATTTTTTTAAGAAATTAGACAAATCCCCCGGAATTTGTAGATTTTATTGATATTTATATAGTTAAAATCTCGCAAAAACGAAATTTTTTGAAGGATTTTTTTTTGTGGGGAAAATCGAAACCAGTTATATAATAGAGTTCAATCATGTATACTAAACACTCTGTCCAAGAATTAGCACAATCGGTTGGAATATAGAGATTTTATTAATGTTTATAGCAAAATCGTGTTTTTACCGCAAGAAACGACGATTTTTACAATTGGACGATTTACACAAACAAACCCATATTCCTCTGCATGCGAACGTGAAATTGTTGTTATATATAGGTGAATCCACATGAATTTAACATTTTTTTAAGAAATTAGACAAATCCCACGGAATTTGTTGATTTTATTGATATTTATATAGTTAAAATCTCGCAAAAACGAAATTTTTTGAAGAATTTTTTTTGTGGGGAAAATCGAAACCAGTGATATAATACAGTTCAATTATGTATACTAAACACTCTGTGAAAGAATTAGCACAATCGGTTGGAATATAGAGATTTTATTAACGTTTATAACAAAATCGTGTTTTTACCGCAAGAAACGACGATTTTTACAATTGGACGATTTACACAAACAAACCCATATTCCTCTGCATGCGAACGTGAAATTGTTGTTATATACAGGTGACTCCACATGAATTTAACATTCTTTTAAGAAATTAGACAAATCCCACGGAATTTGTAGATTTTATTGATATTTATATAGTTAAAATATCGCAAAAACGAAATTTTTTGAAGGATTTTTTTTGTGGGGAAATTCGAAACCAGTGACATAATACAGTTCAATCATGTATACTAAACACTCTGTGAAAGAATTAGCACAATCGGTTGGAATATAGAGATTTTATTAACGTTTATAGCAAAATCGTGTTTTTACCGCAAGAAACGATTTTTACAATTTGACCATTTTCACAAACAAACCCATATTCCTCTGCATGCGAACGTGAAATTGTTGTTATATATAGGTGACTCCACATGAATTTAACATTTTTTTAAGAAATTAGACAAATCCCCCGGAATTTGTAGATTTTATTGATATTTATATAGTTAAAATCTCGCAAAAACGAAATTTTTTGAAGGATTTTTTTTGTGGGGAAAATCGAAACCAGTGATATAATACAGTTCAATTATGTATACTAAACACTCTGTGAAAGAATTAGCACAATCGGTTGGAATATAGAGATTTTATTAACGTTTATAACAAAATCGTGTTTTTACCGCAAGAAACGACGATTTTTACAATTGGACCATTTACACAAACAAACCCATATTCCTCTGCATGCGAACGTGAAATTGTTATATACAGGTGACTCCACATGATTTTAACATTTTTTTAAGAAATTAGACAAATCCCCCGGAATTTGTAGATTTTATTGATATTTATATAGTTAAAATCTCGCAAAAACGAAATTTTTTGAAGGTTTTTTTTTTGTGGGGAAAATCGAAACCAGCGATTTAATACAGTTCAATCATGTATACTAAACACTCTGTGAAAGAATTAGCACAATCGGTTGGATTAGAGATTTTATTAACGTTTATAGCAAAATCGTGTTTTTACCGCAAGAAACGACGATTTTTACAATTGGACGATTTACACAAACAAACCCATATTCCTCTGCATGCGAACGTGAAATTGTTGTTATATATAGGTGAATCCACATGAATTTAACATTTTTTTAAGAAATTAGACAAATCCCAATGAATTTGTAGATTTTATTGATATTTATATCGTTAAAATCTCGCAAAAACGAAATTTTTTGAAGGATTTTTTTTTGTGGGGAAAATCGAAACCAGTGATATAATACAGTTCAATCATGTATACTAAACACTCTGTCAAAGAATTAGCACAATCGGTTGGAATATAGAGATTTTATTAACGTTTATAGCAAAATCGTGATTTTACAGCAAGAAACGACGATTTTTACAATTGGACGATTTACACAAACAAACCCATATTCCTCTGCATGCGAACGTGAAATTGTTGTTATATGCAGGTGACTCCACATGAATTTAACATTTTTTTAAGAAATTAGACAAATCCCACGGAATTTGTAGATTTTATTGATATTTATATAGTTAAAATGTCGCAAAAACGAAATTTTTTGAAGGATTTTTTTTTGTGGGGAAAATCGAAACCAGTGATATAATACAGTTCAATTATGTATACTAAACACTCTGTGAAAGAATTAGCACAATCGGTTGGAATATAGAGATTTTATTAATGTTTATAGCAAAATCGTGTTTTTACCGCAAGAAACGACGATTTTTACAATTGGACGATTTACACAAACAAACCCATATTCCTCTGCATGCGAACGTGAAATTGTTGTTATATATAGGTTAATCCACATGAATTTAACATTTTTTTAAGAAATTAGACAAATCCCACGGAATTTGTAGATTTTATTGATATTTATATAGTTAAAATCTCGCAAAAACGAAATTTTTTGAAGGATTTTTTTTTTGTGGGGAAAATCGAAACCAGTGATATAATACAGTTCAATTATGTATACTAAACACTCTGTCAAAGAATTAGCACAATCGGTTGGAATATAGAGATTTTATTAACGTTTATAACAAAATCGTGTTTTTACCGCAAGAAACGACGATTTTTACAATTGGACGATTTACACAAACAAACCCATATTCCTCTGCATGCGAACGTGAAATTGTTGTTATATACAGGTGACTCCACATGAATTTAACATTTTTTTAAGAAATTAGACAAATCCCACGGAATTTGTAGATTTTATTGATATTTATAGAGTTAAAATCTCGCAAAAACGAAATTTTTTGAAGGATTTTTTTTTGTGGGGAAAATCGAAACCAGTGATATAATACAGTTCAATCATGTATACTTAACACTCTGTCAAAGAATTAGCACAATCGGTTGGAATATAGAGATTTTATTAACGTTTATAGCAAAATCGTGTTTTTACCGCAAGAAACGACGATTTTTACAATTGGACTATTTACACAAACAAACCCAAATTCCTCAGCATGCGAAAGTGTAATTGTTGTTATATATAGGTGAATCCACATGAAGTTAACATTTTTTTAAGAAATTAGACAAATCCCACGGAATTTGTAGATTTTATTGATATTTATATGGTTAAAATACTCGCAAAAACGAAATTTTTTGAAGGATTTTTTTTGTGGGGAAAATCGAAACCAGTGACATAATACAGTTCAATCATGTATACTAAACACTCTGTGAAAGAATTAGCACAATCGGTTGGAATATAGAGATTTTATTAACGTTTATAACAAAATCGTGTTTTTACCGCAAGAAACGACGATTTTTACAATTGGACGATTTACACAAACAAACCCATATTCCTCTGCATGCGAACGTGAAATTGTTGTTATATACAGGTGACTCCACATGAATTTAACATTTCTTTAAGAAATTAGACAAATCCCACGGAATTTGTATATTTTATAAATATTTATTTAGTTAATAATCTCGCAAAAACGAAATTTTTTGAAGGATTTTTTTTTGTGGGGAAAATCGAAACCAGTGATATAATACAGTTCAGTCATGTATACTAAACACTCTGTCAAAGAATTAGCACAATCGGTTGGAATATAGAGATTTTATTAACGTTTATAGCAAAATCGTGTTTTTACCGCAAGAAACGACGATTTTTACAATTGGACGATTTACACAAACAAACCCTGATTCCTCCGCATGCGACCGTGAAATTGTTGTTATATATAGGTGAATCCACATGAATTTAACATTTTTTTAAGAAATTAGACAAATCCCACGGAATTTGTAGATTATATTGATATTTATATAGTTAAAAAACTCGAAAAAACGAAATTTTTTGAAGGATTTTTTTTTGTGGGGAAATTCGAAACCAGTGACATAATACAGTTCAATCATGTATACTAAACACTCTGTGAAAGAATTAGCACAATCGGTTGGGATATAGAGATTTTATTAACGTTTATAGCAAAATCGTGTTTTTACCGCAAGAAACGACGATTTTTACAATTTGACCATTTTCACAAACAAACCCATATTCCTCTGCATGCGAACGTGAAATTGTTGTTATATATAGGTGACTCCACATGAATTTAACATTTTTTTAAGAAATTAGACAAATCCCCCGGAATTTGTAGATTTTATTGATATTTATATAGTTAAAATCTCGCAAAAACGAAATTTTTTGAAGGTTTTTTTTTTTGTGGGGAAAATCGAAACCAGCGATTTAATACAGTTCAATCATGTATACTAAACACTCTGTCAAAGAATTAGCACAATCGGTTGGAATATAGAGATTTTATTAACGTTTATAGCAAAATCGTGTTTTTACCGCAAGAAACGACGATTTTTACAATTGGACGATTTACACAAACAAACCCATATTCCTCTGCATGCGAACGTGAAATTGTTGTTATATATAGGTGAATCCACATGAATTTAACATTTTTTTAAGATATTAGACAAATCCCAATGAATTTGTAGATTTTATTGATATTTATATCGTTAAAATCTCGCAAAAACGAAATTTTTTGAAGGATTTTTTTTTGTGGGGAAAATCGAAACCAGTGATATAATACAGTTCAATCATGTATACTAAACACTCTGTCAAAGAATTAGCACAATCGGTTGGAATATAGAGATTTTATTAACGTTTATAGCAAAATCGTGATTTTACCGCAAGAAACGACGATTTTTACAATTGGACGATTTACACAAACAAACCCATATTCCTCTGCATGCGAACGTGAAATTGTTGTTATATGCAGGTGACTCCACATGAATTTAACATTTTTTTTAAAAATTAGACAAATCCCACGGAATTTGTAGATTTTATTGATATTTATATAGTTAAAATCGCGCAAAAACGAAATTTTTTGAAGGATTTTTTTTTGTGGGGAAAATCGAAACCAGTGATTTAATACAGTTCAATCATGTATACTAAACACTCTGTCAAAGAATTAGCACAATCGGTTGGAATATAGAGATTTTATTAACGTTTATAGCAAAATCGTGTTTTTACCGCAAGAAACGACGATTTTTACAATTTGACCATTTTCACAAACAAACCCATATTCCTCTGCATGCGAACGTGAAATTGTTGTTATATATAGGTGACTCCACATGAATTTAACATTTTTTTAAGAAATTAGACAAATCCCCCGGAATTTGTAGATTTTATTGATATTTATATAGTTAAAATCTCGCAAAAACGAAATTTTTTTAAGGATTTTTTTTTTGGGGAAAATCGAAACCAGTGATTTAATACAGTTCAATCATGTATACTAAACACTCTGTCAAAGAATTAGCACAATCGGTTGGAATATAGAGATTTTATTAACGTTTATAGCAAAATCGTGTTTTTCCGCAAGAAACGACGATTTTTACAATTGGACGATTTACACAAACAAAACCATTTTCCTCTGCATGCGAACGTGAAATTGTTGTTATATATAGGTGAATCCACATGAATTTAACATTTTTTTAAGAAATTAGACAAATCCCACGGAATTTGTAAATTTTATTGATATTTATATAGTTAAAATCTCGCAAAAACGAAATTTTTTGAAGGATTTTTTTTTGTGGGGAAAATCGAAACCAGTGATATAATACAGTTCAATCATGTATACTAAACACTCTGTCAAAGAATTAGCACAATCGGTTGGAATATAGAGATTTTATTAACGTTTATAGCAAAATCGTGATTTTTCCGCAAGAAACGACGATTTTTACAATTGGACGATTTACACAAACAAACCCATATTCCTCTGCATGCGAACGTGAAATTGTTGTTATATATAGGTGAATCCACATGAATTTAACATTTTTTTAAGAAATTAGACAAATCCCACGGAATTTGTAGATTTTATTGATATTTATATAGTTAATAATCTCGCAAAAACGAAATTTTTTGAAGGATTTTTTTTGTGGGGAAAATCGAAACCAGTGATTTAATACAGTTCAATCATGTATACTAAACACTCTGTGAAAGAATTAGCACAATCGGTTGGAATATAGAGGTTTTATTAACGTTTATAGCAAAATCGTGTTTTTACCGCAAGAAACGACGATTTTTACAATTGGACGATTTACACAAACAAACCCTTATTCCTCCGCATGCGAACGTGAAATTGTTGTTATATATAGGTGAATCCAAATGAATTTAACATTTTTTTAAGAAATGAGACAAATCCCACGGAATTTGTAGATTATATTGATATTTATATAGTTAAAAAACTCGCAAAAACGAAATTTTTTGAAGGATTTTTTTTGTGGGGAAAATTGAAACCAGTGACATAATACAGTTCAATCATGTATACTAAACACTCTGTCAAAGAATTAGCACAATCGGTTGGAATATAGAGATTTTATTAGCGTTTATAGCAAAATCGTGTTTTTACCGCAAGAAACGACGATTTTTACAATTTGACGATTTTCACGAACAAACCCATATTCCTCTGCATGCGAACGTGAAATTGTTGTTATATATAGGTGACTCCACATGAATTTAACATTTTTTTAAGAAATTAGACAAATCCCCAGGAATTTGTAGATTTTATTGATATTTATATAGTTAAAATCTCGCAAAAACGAAATTTTTTGAAGGATTTTTTTTGAGGGGAAAATCGAAACCAGTGATATAATACAGTTCAATCATGTATACTAAACACTCTGTCCAAGAAATAGCACAATCGGTTGGAATATAGAGATTTTATTAACGTTTATAGCAAAATCGTGTTTTTACCGCAAGAAACGACGATTTTTACAATTGGACGATTTACACAAACAAACCCAAATTCCTCAGCATGCGAAAGTGTAATTGTTGTTATATATAGGTGAATCCACATGAAGTTAACATTTTTTTAAGAAATTAGACAAATCCCACGGAATTTGTAGATTTTATTGATATTTATATGGTTAAAATACTCGCAAAAACGAAATTTTTTGAAGGATTTTTTTTGTGGGGAAAATCGAAACCAGTGACATAATACAGTTCAATCATGTATACTAAACACTCTGTGAAAGAATTAGCACAATCGGTTGGAATATAGAGATTTTATTAACGTTTATAACAAAATCGTGTTTTTACCGCAAGAAACGACGATTTTTACAATTGGACGATTTACACAAACAAACCCATATTCCTCTGCATGCGAACGTGAAATTGTTGTTATATACAGGTGACTCCACATGAATTTAACATTTCTTTAAGAAATTAGACAAATCCCACGGAATTTGTATATTTTATAAATATTTATTTAGTTAATAATCTCGCAAAAACGAAATTTTTTGAAGGATTTTTTTTTGTGGGGAAAATCGAAACCAGTGATATAATACAGTTCAGTCATGTATACTAAACACTCTGTCAAAGAATTAGCACAATCGGTTGGAATATAGAGATTTTATTAACGTTTATAGCAAAATCGTGTTTTTACCGCAAGAAACGACGATTTTTACAATTGGACGATTTACACAAACAAACCCTGATTCCTCCGCATGCGACCGTGAAATTGTTGTTATATATAGGTGAATCCACATGAATTTAACATTTTTTTAAGAAATTAGACAAATCCCACGGAATTTGTAGATTATATTGATATTTATATAGTTAAAAAACTCGAAAAAACGAAATTTTTTGAAGGATTTTTTTTTGTGGGGAAATTCGAAACCAGTGACATAATACAGTTCAATCATGTATACTAAACACTCTGTGAAAGAATTAGCACAATCGGTTGGGATATAGAGATTTTATTAACGTTTATAGCAAAATCGTGTTTTTACCGCAAGAAACGACGATTTTTACAATTTGACCATTTTCACAAACAAACCCATATTCCTCTGCATGCGAACGTGAAATTGTTGTTATATATAGGTGACTCCACATGAATTTAACATTTTTTTAAGAAATTAGACAAATCCCCCGGAATTTGTAGATTTTATTGATATTTATATAGTTAAAATCTCGCAAAAACGAAATTTTTTGAAGGTTTTTTTTTTTGTGGGGAAAATCGAAACCAGCGATTTAATACAGTTCAATCATGTATACTAAACACTCTGTCAAAGAATTAGCACAATCGGTTGGAATATAGAGATTTTATTAACGTTTATAGCAAAATCGTGTTTTTACCGCAAGAAACGACGATTTTTACAATTGGACGATTTACACAAACAAACCCATATTCCTCTGCATGCGAACGTGAAATTGTTGTTATATATAGGTGAATCCACATGAATTTAACATTTTTTTAAGAAATTAGACAAATCCCAATGAATTTGTAGATTTTATTGATATTTATATCGTTAAAATCTCGCAAAAACGAAATTTTTTGAAGGATTTTTTTTTGTGGGGAAAATCGAAACCAGTGATATAATACAGTTCAATCATGTATACTAAACACTCTGTCAAAGAATTAGCACAATCGGTTGGAATATAGAGATTTTATTAACGTTTATAGCAAAATCGTGATTTTACCGCAAGAAACGACGATTTTTACAATTGGACGATTTACACAAACAAACCCATATTCCTCTGCATGCGAACGTGAAATTGTTGTTATATGCAGGTGACTCCACATGAATTTAACATTTTTTTAAAAAATTAGACAAATCCCACGGAATTTGTAGATTTTATTGATATTTATATAGTTAAAATCGCGCAAAAACGAAATTTTTTGAAGGATTTTTTTTTGTGGGGAAAATCGAAACCAGTGATTTAATACAGTTCAATCATGTATACTAAACACTCTGTCAAAGAATTAGCACAATCGGTTGGAATATAGAGATTTTATTAACGTTTATAGCAAAATCGTGTTTTTACCGCAAGAAACGACGATTTTTACAATTTGACCATTTTCACAAACAAACCCATATTCCTCTGCATGCGAACGTGAAATTGTTGTTATATATAGGTGACTCCACATGAATTTAACATTTTTTTAAGAAATTAGACAAATCCCCCGGAATTTGTAGATTTTATTGATATTTATATAGTTAAAATCTCGCAAAAACGAAATTTTTTTAAGGATTTTTTTTTTGGGGAAAATCGAAACCAGTGATTTAATACAGTTCAATCATGTATACTAAACACTCTGTCAAAGAATTAGCACAATCGGTTGGAATATAGAGATTTTATTAACGTTTATAGCAAAATCGTGTTTTTCCGCAAGAAACGACGATTTTTACAATTGGACGATTTACACAAACAAAACCATTTTCCTCTGCATGCGAACGTGAAATTGTTGTTATATATAGGTGAATCCACATGAATTTAACATTTTTTTAAGAAATTAGACAAATCCCACGGAATTTGTAAATTTTATTGATATTTATATAGTTAAAATCTCGCAAAAACGAAATTTTTTGAAGGATTTTTTTTTGTGGGGAAAATCGAAACCAGTGATATAATACAGTTCAATCATGTATACTAAACACTCTGTCAAAGAATTAGCACAATCGGTTGGAATATAGAGATTTTATTAACGTTTATAGCAAAATCGTGATTTTTCCGCAAGAAACGACGATTTTTACAATTGGACGATTTACACAAACAAACCCATATTCCTCTGCATGCGAACGTGAAATTGTTGTTATATATAGGTGAATCCACATGAATTTAACATTTTTTTAAGAAATTAGACAAATCCCACGGAATTTGTAGATTTTATTGATATTTATATAGTTAATAATCTCGCAAAAACGAAATTTTTTGAAGGATTTTTTTTGTGGGGAAAATCGAAACCAGTGATTTAATACAGTTCAATCATGTATACTAAACACTCTGTGAAAGAATTAGCACAATCGGTTGGAATATAGAGGTTTTATTAACGTTTATAGCAAAATCGTGTTTTTACCGCAAGAAACGACGATTTTTACAATTGGACGATTTACACAAACAAACCCTTATTCCTCCGCATGCGAACGTGAAATTGTTGTTATATATAGGTGAATCCAAATGAATTTAACATTTTTTTAAGAAATGAGACAAATCCCACGGAATTTGTAGATTATATTGATATTTATATAGTTAAAAAACTCGCAAAAACGAAATTTTTTGAAGGATTTTTTTTGTGGGGAAAATTGAAACCAGTGACATAATACAGTTCAATCATGTATACTAAACACTCTGTCAAAGAATTAGCACAATCGGTTGGAATATAGAGATTTTATTAGCGTTTATAGCAAAATCGTGTTTTTTCCGCAAGAAACGACGATTTTTACAATTTGACGATTTTCACGAACAAACCCATATTCCTCTGCATGCGAACGTGAAATTGTTGTTATATATAGGTGACTCCACATGAATTTAACATTTTTTTAAGAAATTAGACAAATCCCCAGGAATTTGTAGATTTTATTGATATTTATATAGTTAAAATCTCGCAAAAACGAAATTTTTTGAAGGATTTTTTTTGTGGGGAAAATCGAAACCAGTGATATAATACAGTTCAATCATGTATACTAAACACTCTGTCCAAGAAATAGCACAATCGGTTGGAATATAGAGATTTTATTAACGTTTATAGCAAAATCGTGTTTTTACCGCAAGAAACGACGATTTTTACAATTGGACGATTTACACAAACAAACCCATATTCCTCTGCATGCGAAAGTGAAATTGTTGTTATATATAGGTGAATCCACATGAATTTAACATTTTTTTTAAGAAATTAGACAAATCCCACGGAATTTGTAGATTTTATTGATATTTATATAGTTAAAAAACTCGCAAAAACGAAATTTTTTGAAGGATTTTTTTTGTGGGGAAAATTGAAACCAGTGACATAATACAGTTCAATCATGTATACTAAACACTCTGTCAAAGAATTAGCACAATCGGTTGGAATATAGAGATTTTATTAGCGTTTATAGCAAAATCGTGTTTTTACCGCAAGAAACGACGATTTTTACAATTTGACGATTTTCACGAACAAACCCATATTCCTCTGCATGCGAACGTGAAATTGTTGTTATATATAGGTGACTCCACATGAATTTAACATTTTTTTAAGAAATTAGACAAATCCCCAGGAATTTGTAGATTTTATTGATATTTATATAGTTAAAATCTCGCAAAAACGAAATTTTTTGAAGGATTTTTTTTGTGGGGAAAATCGAAACCAGTGATATAATACAGTTCAATCATGTATACTAAACACTCTGTCCAAGAAATAGCACAATCGGTTGGAATATAGAGATTTTATTAACGTTTATAGCAAAATCGTGTTTTTACCGCAAGAAACGACGATTTTTACAATTGGACGATTTACACAAACAAACCCAAATTCCTCAGCATGCGAAAGTGTAATTGTTGTTATATATAGGTGAATCCACATGAAGTTAACATTTTTTTAAGAAATTAGACAAATCCCACGGAATTTGTAGATTTTATTGATATTTATATGGTTAAAATACTCGCAAAAACGAAATTTTTTGAAGGATTTTTTTTGTGGGGAAAATCGAAACCAGTGACATAATACAGTTCAATCATGTATACTAAACACTCTGTGAAAGAATTAGCACAATCGGTTGGAATATAGAGATTTTATTAACGTTTATAACAAAATCGTGTTTTTACCGCAAGAAACGACGATTTTTACAATTGGACGATTTACACAAACAAACCCATATTCCTCTGCATGCGAACGTGAAATTGTTGTTATATACAGGTGACTCCACATGAATTTAACATTTCTTTAAGAAATTAGACAAATCCCACGGAATTTGTATATTTTATAAATATTTATTTAGTTAATAATCTCGCAAAAACGAAATTTTTTGAAGGATTTTTTTTTGTGGGGAAAATCGAAACCAGTGATATAATACAGTTCAGTCATGTATACTAAACACTCTGTCAAAGAATTAGCACAATCGGTTGGAATATAGAGATTTTATTAACGTTTATAGCAAAATCGTGTTTTTACCGCAAGAAACGACGATTTTTACAATTGGACGATTTACACAAACAAACCCTGATTCCTCCGCATGCGACCGTGAAATTGTTGTTATATATAGGTGAATCCACATGAATTTAACATTTTTTTAAGAAATTAGACAAATCCCACGGAATTTGTAGATTATATTGATATTTATATAGTTAAAAAACTCGAAAAAACGAAATTTTTTGAAGGATTTTTTTTTGTGGGGAAATTCGAAACCAGTGACATAATACAGTTCAATCATGTATACTAAACACTCTGTGAAAGAATTAGCACAATCGGTTGGGATATAGAGATTTTATTAACGTTTATAGCAAAATCGTGTTTTTACCGCAAGAAACGACGATTTTTACAATTTGACCATTTTCACAAACAAACCCATATTCCTCTGCATGCGAACGTGAAATTGTTGTTATATATAGGTGACTCCACATGAATTTAACACTTTTTTAAGAAATTAGACAAATCCCCCGGAATTTGTAGATTTTATTGATATTTATATAGTTAAAATCTCGCAAAAACGAAATTTTTTGAAGGTTTTTTTTTTTGTGGGGAAAATCGAAACCAGCGATTTAATACAGTTCAATCATGTATACTAAACACTCTGTCAAAGAATTAGCACAATCGGTTGGAATATAGAGATTTTATTAACGTTTATAGCAAAATCGTGTTTTTACCGCAAGAAACGACGATTTTTACAATTGGACGATTTACACAAACAAACCCATATTCCTCTGCATGCGAACGTGAAATTGTTGTTATATATAGGTGAATCCACATGAATTTAACATTTTTTTAAGAAATTAGACAAATCCCAATGAATTTGTAGATTTTATTGATATTTATATCGTTAAAATCTCGCAAAAACGAAATTTTTTGAAGGATTTTTTTTTGTGGGGAAAATCGAAACCAGTGATATAATACAGTTCAATCATGTATACTAAACACTCTGTCAAAGAATTAGCACAATCGGTTGGAATATAGAGATTTTATTAACGTTTATAGCAAAATCGTGATTTTACCGCAAGAAACGACGATTTTTACAATTGGACGATTTACACAAACAAACCCATATTCCTCTGCATGCGAACGTGAAATTGTTGTTATATGCAGGTGACTCCACATGAATTTAACATTTTTTTAAAAAATTAGACAAATCCCACGGAATTTGTAGATTTTATTGATATTTATATAGTTAAAATCGCGCAAAAACGAAATTTTTTGAAGGATTTTTTTTTGTGGGGAAAATCGAAACCAGTGATTTAATACAGTTCAATCATGTATACTAAACACTCTGTCAAAGAATTAGCACAATCGGTTGGAATATAGAGATTTTATTAACGTTTATAGCAAAATCGTGTTTTTACCGCAAGAAACGACGATTTTTACAATTTGACCATTTTCACAAACAAACCCATATTCCTCTGCATGCGAACGTGAAATTGTTGTTATATATAGGTGACTCCACATGAATTTAACATTTTTTTAAGAGATTAGACAAATCCCCCGGAATTTGTAGATTTTATTGATATTTATATAGTTAAAATCTCGCAAAAACGAAATTTTTTTAAGGATTTTTTTTTTGGGGAAAATCGAAACCAGTGATTTAATACAGTTCAATCATGTATACTAAACACTCTGTCAAAGAATTAGCACAATCGGTTGGAATATAGAGATTTTATTAACGTTTATAGCAAAATCGTGTTTTTCCGCAAGAAACGACGATTTTTACAATTGGACGATTTACACAAACAAAACCATTTTCCTCTGCATGCGAACGTGAAATTGTTGTTATATATAGGTGAATCCACATGAATTTAACATTTTTTTAAGAAATTAGACAAATCCCACGGAATTTGTAAATTTTATTGATATTTATATAGTTAAAATCTCGCAAAAACGAAATTTTTTGAAGGATTTTTTTTTGTGGGGAAAATCGAAACCAGTGATATAATACAGTTCAATCATGTATACTAAACACTCTGTCAAAGAATTAGCACAATCGGTTGGAATATAGAGATTTTATTAACGTTTATAGCAAAATCGTGATTTTTCCGCAAGAAACGACGATTTTTACAATTGGACGATTTACACAAACAAACCCATATTCCTCTGCATGCGAACGTGAAATTGTTGTTATATATAGGTGAATCCACATGAATTTAACATTTTTTTAAGAAATTAGACAAATCCCACGGAATTTGTAGATTTTATTGGTATTTATATAGTTAATAATCTCGCAAAAACGAAATTTTTTGAAGGATTTTTTTTGTGGGGAAAATCGAAACCAGTGATTTAATACAGTTCAATCATGTATACTAAACACTCTGTGAAAGAATTAGCACAATCGGTTGGAATATAGAGGTTTTATTAACGTTTATAGCAAAATCGTGTTTTTACCGCAAGAAACGACGATTTTTACAATTGGACGATTTACACAAACAAACCCTTATTCCTCCGCATGCGAACGTGAAATTGTTGTTATATATAGGTGAATCCAAATGAATTTAACATTTTTTTAAGAAATGAGACAAATCCCACGGAATTTGTAGATTATATTGATATTTATATAGTTAAAAAACTCGCAAAAACGAAATTTTTTGAAGGATTTTTTTTGTGGGGAAAATTGAAACCAGTGACATAATACAGTTCAATCATGTATACTAAACACTCTGTCAAAGAATTAGCACAATCGGTTGGAATATAGAGATTTTATTAGCGTTTATAGCAAAATCGTGTTTTTTCCGCAAGAAACGACGATTTTTACAATTTGACGATTTTCACGAACAAACCCATATTCCTCTGCATGCGAACGTGAAATTGTTGTTATATATAGGTGACTCCACATGAATTTAACATTTTTTTAAGAAATTAGACAAATCCCCAGGAATTTGTAGATTTTATTGATATTTATATAGTTAAAATCTCGCAAAAACGAAATTTTTTGAAGGATTTTTTTTGTGGGGAAAATCGAAACCAGTGATATAATACAGTTCAATCATGTATACTAAACACTCTGTCCAAGAAATAGCACAATCGGTTGGAATATAGAGATTTTATTAACGTTTATAGCAAAATCGTGTTTTTACCGCAAGAAACGACGATTTTTACAATTGGACGATTTACACAAACAAACCCATATTCCTCTGCATGCGAAAGTGAAATTGTTGTTATATATAGGTGAATCCACATGAATTTAACATTTTTTTTAAGAAATTAGACAAATCCCACGGAATTTGTAGATTTTATTGATATTTATATAGTTAAAAAACTCGCAAAAACGAAATTTTTTGAAGGATTTTTTTTCTGGGGAAAATCGAAACCAGTGACATAATACAGTTCAATCATGTATACTAAACACTCTGTGAAAGAATTAGCACAATCGGTTGGAATATAGAGATTTTATTAACGTTTATAACAAAATCGTGTTTTTACCGCAAGAAACGACGATTTTTACAATTGGACGATTTACACAAACAAACCCATATTCCTCTGCATGCGAACGTGAAATTGTTGTTATATACAGGTGACTCCACATGAATTTAACATTTTTTTTAAGAAATTAGACAAATCCCAAGGAATTTGTATATTTTATAAATATTTATATAGTTAATAATCTCGCAAAAACGAAATTTTTTGAAGGATTTTTTTTTGTGGGGAAAATCGAAACCAGTGATATAATGCAGTTCAATCATGTATACTAAACACTCTCAAAGAATTAGCACAATCGGTTGGAATATAGAGATTTTATTAACGTTTATAGCAAAATCGTGTTTTTACCGCAAGAAACGACGATTTTTACAATTGGACGATTTACACAAACAAACCCTTATTCCTCCGCATGCGAACGTGAAATTGTTGTTATATATAGGTGAATCCACATGAATTTAACATTTTTTTAAGAAATTAGACAAATCCCACGGAATATGTAGATTATATTGATATTTATATAGTTAAAAAACTCGAAATAACGAAATTTTTTGAAGGATTTTTTTTTGTGGGGAAATTCGAAACCAGTGACACAATACAGTTCAATCATGTATACTAAACACTCTGTGAAAGAATTAGCACAATCGGTTGGAATATAGAGAATTTATTAACGTTTATAGCAAAATCGTGATTTTACCGCAAGAAACGATTTTTACAATTTGACCATTTTCACAAACAAACCCATATTCCTCTGCATGCGAACGTGAAATTGTTATATATAGGTGAATCCACATGAATTTAACATTTTTTTAAGAAATTAGACAAATCCCAAGGAATTTGTATATTTTATAAATATTTATATAGTTAATAATCTCGCAAAAACGAAATTTTTTGAAGGATTTTTTTTTGTGGGGAAAATCGAAACCAGTGTTATAATACAGTTCAATCATGTATACTAAACACTCTGTCAAAGAATTAGCACAATCGGTTGGAATATAGAGATTTTATTAACGTTTATAGCAAAATCGTGTTTTTACCGCAAGAAACGACGATTTTTACAATTGGACGATTTACACAAACAAACCCATATTCCTCTGCATGCGAACGTGAAATTGTTGTTATATATAGGTGAATCCACATGAATTTAACATTTTTTTAAGAAATTAGACAAATCCCACGGAATTTGTAGATTTTATTGATATTTATATAGTTAAAATCTCGCAAAAACGAAATTTTTTGAAGGATTTTTTTTTGTGGGGAAAATCGAAACCAGTGATATAATACAGTTCAATTATGTATACTAAACACTCTGTGAAAGAATTAGCACAATCGGTTGGAATATAGAGATTTTATTAACGTTTATAACAAAATCGTGTTTTTACCGCAAGAAACGACGATTTTTACAATTGGACGATTTACACAAACAAACCCATATTCCTCTGCATGCGAACGTGAAATTGTTGTTATATACAGGTGACTCCACATGAATTTAACATTCTTTTAAGAAATTAGACAAATCCCACGGAATTTGTAGATTTTATTGATATTTATATAGTTAAAATATCGCAAAAACGAAATTTTTTGAAGGATTTTTTTTGTTTGGAAAATCGAAACCAGTGATATAATACAGTTCAATTATGTATACTAAACACTCTGTGAAAGTATTAGCACAATCGGTTGCAATAGAGAGATTTTATTAACGTTTAAACAAAATCGTGTTTTTACCGCAAGAAACGACGATTTTTACAATTGGACGATTAACACAAACAAACCCATATTCCTCTGCATGCGAACGTGAAATTGTTGTTTTATACAGGTGACTCCACATGAATTTAACATTTTTTTAAGAAATTAGACAAATCCCACGGAATTTGTAGATTATATTGATATTTATATAGTTAAAAAACTCGCAAAAACGAAATTTTTTGAAGGATTTTTTTTTGTGGGGAAAATCGAAACCAGTGACATAATACAGTTCAATCATGTATACTAAACACTCTGTGAAAGAATTAGCACAATCGGTTGGAATATAGAGATTTTATTAGCGTTTATAGCAAAATCGTGTTTTTACCGCAAGAAACGACGATTTTTACAATTTGACGATTTTCACGAACAAACCCATATTCCTCTGCATGCGAACGTGAAATTGTTGTTATATGTAGGTGACTCCACATGAATTTAACATTTTTTTAAGAAATTAGACAAATCCCCCGGAATTTGTAGATTTTATTGATATTTATATAGTTAAAATCTCGCAAAAACGAAATTTTTTGAAGGATTTTTTTTTGTGGGGAAAATCGAAACCAGTGACATAATACAGTTCAATCATGTATACTAAACACTCTGTCCAAGAATTAGCACAATCGGTTGGAATATAGAGATTTTATTAATGTTTATAGCAAAATCGTGTTTTTACCGCAAGAAACAACGATTTTTACAATTGGACGATTTACACAAACAAACCCATATTCCTCTGCATGCGAACGTGAAATTGTTGTTATATATAGGTGAATCCACATGAATTTAACATTTTTTTAAGAAATTAGACAAATCCCCCGGAATTTGTAGATTTTATTGATATTTATATAGTTAAAATCTCGCAAAAACGAAATTTTTTGATGGATTTTTTTTTGTGGGGAAAATCGAAACCAGTGATATAATACAGTTCAATTATGTATACTAAACACTCTGTGAAAGAATTAGCACAATCGGTTGGAATATAGAGATTTTATTAACGTTTATAACAAAATCGTGTTTTTACCGCAAGAAACGACGATTTTTACAATTGGACGATTTACACAAACAAACCCATATTCCTCTGCATGCGAACGTGAAATTGATGTGATATACAGGTGACTCCACATGAATTTAACATTCTTTTAAGAAATTAGACAAATCCCACGGAATTTGTAGATTTTATTGATATTTATATAGTTAAAATATCGCAAAAACGAAATTTTTTGAAGGATTTTTTTTTTTTGTGGGGAAAATCAAAACCAGTGATATAATACAGTTCAATTATGTATACTAAACACTCTGTGAAAGTATTAGCACAATCGGTTGGAATAGAGAGATTTTATTAACGTTTAAACAAAATCGTGTTTTTACCGCAAGAAACGACGATTTTTACAATTGGACGATTTACACAAACAAACCCATATTCCTCTGCATGCGAACGTGAAATTGTTGTTATATACAGGTGACTCCACATGAATTTAACATTTTTTTAAGAAATTAGACAAATCCCACGGAATTTGTAGATTATATTGATATTTATATAGTTAAAAAACTCGCAAAAACGAAATTTTTTGAAGGATTTTTTTTTGTGGGGAAAATCGAAACCAGTGACATAATACAGTTCAATCATGTATACTAAACACTCTGTGAAAGAATTAGCACAATCGGTTGGAATATAGAGATTTTATTAGCGTTTATAGCAAAATCGTGTTTTTACCGCAAGAAACGACGATTTTTACAATTTGACGATTTTCACGAACAAACCCATATTCCTCTGCATGCGAACGTGAAATTGTTGTTATATGTAGGTGACTCCACATGAATTTAACATTTTTTTAAGAAATTAGACAAATCCCCCGGAATTTGTAGATTTTATTGATATTTATATAGTTAAAATCTCGCAAAAACGAAATTTTTTGAAGGATTTTTTTTGTGGGGAAAATCGAAACCAGTTATATAATAGAGTTCAATCATGTATACTAAACACTCTGTCCAAGAATTAGCACAATCGGTTGGAATATAGAGATTTTATTAATGTTTATAGCAAAATCGTGTTTTTACCGCAAGAAACGACGATTTTTACAATTGGACGATTTACACAAACAAACCCATATTCCTCTGCATGCGAACGTGAAATTGTTGTTATATATAGGTGAATCCACATGAATTTAACATTTTTTTAAGAAATTAGACAAATCCCACGGAATTTGTTGATTTTATTGATATTTATATAGTTAAAATCTCGCAAAAACGAAATTTTTTGAAGGATTTTTTTTGTGGGGAAAATCGAAACCAGTGATATAATACAGTTCAATTATGTATACTAAACACTCTGTGAAAGAATTAGCACAATCGGTTGGAATATAGAGATTTTATTAACGTTTATAACAAAATCGTGTTTTTACCGCAAGAAACGACGATTTTTACAATTGGACGATTTACACAAACAAACCCATATTCCTCTGCATGCGAACGTGAAATTGTTGTTATATACAGGTGACTCCACATGAATTTAACATTCTTTTAAGAAATTAGACAAATCCCACGGAATTTGTAGATTTTATTGATATTTATATAGTTAAAATATCGCAAAAACGAAATTTTTTGAAGGATTTTTTTTTGTGGGGAAATTCGAAACCAGTGACATAATACAGTTCAATCATGTATACTAAACACTCTGTGAAAGAATTAGCACAATCGGTTGGAATATAGAGATTTTATTAACGTTTATAGCAAAATCGTGTTTTTACCGCAAGAAACGATTTTTACAATTTGACCATTTTCACAAACAAACCCATATTCCTCTGCATGCGAACGTGAAATTGTTGTTATATATAGGTGACTCCACATGAATTTAACATTTTTTTAAGAAATTAGACAAATCCCCCGGAATTTGTAGATTTTATTGATATTTATATAGTTAAAATCTCGCAAAAACGAAATTTTTTGAAGGATTTTTTTTTGTGGGGAAAATCGAAACCAGTGATATAATACAGTTCAATTATGTATACTAAACACTCTGTGAAAGAATTAGCACAATCGGTTGGAATATAGAGATTTTATTAACGTTTATAACAAAATCGTGTTTTTACCGCAAGAAACGACGATTTTTACAATTGGACCATTTACACAAACAAACCCATATTCCTCTGCATGCGAACGTGAAATTGTTATATACAGGTGACTCCACATGATTTTAACATTTTTTTAAGAAATTAGACAAATCCCCCGGAATTTGTAGATTTTATTGATATTTATATAGTTAAAATCTCGCAAAAACGAAATTTTTTGAAGGTTTTTTTTTTGTGGGGAAAATCGAAACCAGCGATTTAATACAGTTCAATCATGTATACTAAACACTCTGTGAAAGAATTAGCACAATCGGTTGGATTAGAGATTTTATTAACGTTTATAGCAAAATCGTGTTTTTACCGCAAGAAACGACGATTTTTACAATTGGACGATTTACACAAACAAACCCATATTCCTCTGCATGCGAACGTGAAATTGTTGTTATATATAGGTGAATCCACATGAATTTAACATTTTTTTAAGAAATTAGACAAATCCCAATGAATTTGTAGATTTTATTGATATTTATATCGTTAAAATCTCGCAAAAACGAAATTTTTTGAAGGATTTTTTTTTGTGGGGAAAATCGAAACCAGTGATATAATACAGTTCAATCATGTATACTAAACACTCTGTCAAAGAATTAGCACAATCGGTTGGAATATAGAGATTTTATTAACGTTTATAGCAAAATCGTGATTTTACAGCAAGAAACGACGATTTTTACAATTGGACGATTTACACAAACAAACCCATATTCCTCTGCATGCGAACGTGAAATTGTTGTTATATGCAGGTGACTCCACATGAATTTAACATTTTTTTAAGAAATTAGACAAATCCCACGGAATTTGTAGATTTTATTGATATTTATATAGTTAAAATGTCGCAAAAACGAAATTTTTTGAAGGATTTTTTTTTGTGGGGAAAATCGAAACCAGTGATATAATACAGTTCAATTATGTATACTAAACACTCTGTGAAAGAATTAGCACAATCGGTTGGAATATAGAGATTTTATTAATGTTTATAGCAAAATCGTGTTTTTACCGCAAGAAACGACGATTTTTACAATTGGACGATTTACACAAACAAACCCATATTCCTCTGCATGCGAACGTGAAATTGTTGTTATATGTAGGTTAATCCACATGAATTTAACATTTTTTTAAGAAATTAGACAAATCCCACGGAATTTGTAGATTTTATTGATATTTATATAGTTAAAATCTCGCAAAAACGAAATTTTTTGAAGGATTTTTTTTTTGTGGGGAAAATCGAAACCAGTGATATAATACAGTTCAATTATGTATACTAAACACTCTGTCAAAGAATTAGCACAATCGGTTGGAATATAGAGATTTTATTAACGTTTATAACAAAATCGTGTTTTTACCGCAAGAAACGACGATTTTTACAATTGGACGATTTACACAAACAAACCCATATTCCTCTGCATGCGAACGTGAAATTGTTGTTATATACAGGTGACTCCACATGAATTTAACATTTTTTTAAGAAATTAGACAAATCCCACGGAATTTGTAGATTTTATTGATATTTATAGAGTTAAAATCTCGCAAAAACGAAATTTTTTGAAGGATTTTTTTTTGTGGGGAAAATCGAAACGAGTGATATAATACAGTTCAATCATGTATACTTAACACTCTGTCAAAGAATTAGCACAATCGGTTGGAATATAGAGATTTTATTAACGTTTATAGCAAAATCGTGTTTTTACCGCAAGAAACGACGATTTTTACAATTGGACTATTTACACAAACAAACCCAAATTCCTCAGCATGCGAAAGTGATATTGTTGTTATATATAGGTGAATCCACATGAAGTTAACATTTTTTTAAGAAATTAGACAAATCCCACGGAATTTGTAGATTTTATTGATATTTATATGGTTAAAATACTCGCAAAAACGAAATTTTTTGAAGGATTTTTTTTGTGGGGAAAATCGAAACCAGTGACATAATACAGTTCAATCATGTATACTAAACACTCTGTGAAAGAATTAGCACAATCGGTTGGAATATAGAGATTTTATTAACGTTTATAACAAAATCGTGTTTTTACCGCAAGAAACGACGATTTTTACAATTGGACGATTTACACAAACAAACCCATATTCCTCTGCATGCGAACGTGAAATTGTTGTTATATACAGGTGACTCCACATGAATTTAACATTTCTTTAAGAAATTAGACAAATCCCACGGAATTTGTATATTTTATAAATATTTATTTAGTTAATAATCTCGCAAAAACGAAATTTTTTGAAGGATTTTTTTTTGTGGGGAAAATCGAAACCAGTGATATAATACAGTTCAGTCATGTATACTAAACACTCTGTCAAAGAATTAGCACAATCGGTTGGAATATAGAGATTTTATTAACGTTTATAGCAAAATCGTGTTTTTACCGCAAGAAACGACGATTTTTACAATTGGACGATTTACACAAACAAACCCTGATTCCTCCGCATGCGACCGTGAAATTGTTGTTATATATAGGTGAATCCACATGAATTTAACATTTTTTTAAGAAATTAGACAAATCCCACGGAATTTGTAGATTATATTGATATTTATATAGTTAAAAAACTCGAAAAAACGAAATTTTTTGAAGGATTTTTTTTTGTGGGGAAATTCGAAACCAGTGACATAATACAGTTCAATCATGTATACTAAACACTCTGTGAAAGAATTAGCACAATCGGTTGGGATATAGAGATTTTATTAACGTTTATAGCAAAATCGTGTTTTTACCGCAAGAAACGACGATTTTTACAATTTGACCATTTTCACAAACAAACCCATATTCCTCTGCATGCGAACGTGAAATTGTTGTTATATATAGGTGACTCCACATGAATTTAACATTTTTTTAAGAAATTAGACAAATCCCCCGGAATTTGTAGATTTTATTGATATTTATATAGTTAAAATCTCGCAAAAACGAAATTTTTTGAAGGTTTTTTTTTTTTGTGGGGAAAATCGAAACCAGCGATTTAATACAGTTCAATCATGTATACTAAACACTCTGTCAAAGAATTAGCACAATCGGTTGGAATATAGAGATTTTATTAACGTTTATAGCAAAATCGTGTTTTTACCGCAAGAAACGACGATTTTTACAATTGGACGATTTACACAAACAAACCCATATTCCTCTGCATGCGAACGTGAAATTGTTGTTATATATAGGTGAATCCACATGAATTTAACATTTTTTTAAGAAATTAGACAAATCCCAATGAATTTGTAGATTTTATTGATATTTATATCGTTAAAATCTCGCAAAAACGAAATTTTTTGAAGGATTTTTTTTTGTGGGGAAAATCGAAACCAGTGATATAATACAGTTCAATCATGTATACTAAACACTCTGTCAAAGAATTAGCACAATCGGTTGGAATATAGAGATTTTATTAACGTTTATAGCAAAATCGTGATTTTACCGCAAGAAACGACGATTTTTACAATTGGACGATTTACACAAACAAACCCATATTCCTCTGCATGCGAACGTGAAATTGTTGTTATATGCAGGTGACTCCACATGAATTTAACATTTTTTTCAAAAATTAGACAAATCCCACGGAATTTGTAGATTTTATTGATATTTATATAGTTAAAATCTCGCAAAAACGAAATTTTTTTAAGGATTTTTTTTTTGGGGAAAATCGAAACCAGTGATTTAATACAGTTCAATCATGTATACTAAACACTCTGTCAAAGAATTAGCACAATCGGTTGGAATATAGAGATTTTATTAACGTTTATAGCAAAATCGTGTTTTTCCGCAAGAAACGACGATTTTTACAATTGGACGATTTACACAAACAAAACCATTTTCCTCTGCATGCGAACGTGAATTTGTTGTTATATATAGGTGAATCCACATGAATTTAGCATTTTTTTAAGAAATTAGACAAATCCCACGGAATTTGTAAATTTTATTGATATTTATATAGTTAAAATCTCGCAAAAACGAAATTTTTTGAAGGATTTTTTTTTGTGGGGAAAATCGAAACCAGTGATATAATACAGTTCAATCATGTATACTAAACACTCTGTCAAAGAATTAGCACAATCGGTTGGAATATAGAGATTTTATTAACGTTTATAGCAAAATCGTGATTTTTCCGCAAGAAACGACGATTTTTACAATTGGACGATTTACACAAACAAACCCATATTCCTCTGCATGCGAACGTGAAATTGTTGTTATATATAGGTGAATCCACATGAATTTAACATTTTTTTAAGAAATTAGACAAATCCCACGGAATTTGTAGATTTTATTGATATTTATATAGTTAATAATCTCGCAAAAACGAAATTTTTTGAAGGATTTTTTTTGTGGGGAAAATCGAAACCAGTGATATAATACAGTTCAATCATGTATACTAAACACTCTGTGAAAGAATTAGCACAATCGGTTGGAATATAGAGGTTTTATTAACGTTTATAGCAAAATCGTGTTTTTACCGCAAGAAACGACGATTTTTACAATTGGACGATTTACACAAACAAACCCTTATTCCTCCGCATACGAACGTGAAATTGTTGTTATATATAGGTGAATCCAAATGAATTTAACATTTTTTTAAGAAATGAGACAAATCCCACGGAATTTGTAGATTATATTGATATTTATATAGTTAAAAAACTCGCAAAAACGAAATTTTTTGAAGGATTTTTTTTGTGGGGAAAATTGAAACCAGTGACATAATACAGTTCAATCATGTATACTAAACACTCTGTCAAAGAATTAGCACAATCGGTTGGAATATAGAGATTTTATTAGCGTTTATAGCAAAATCGTGTTTTTACCGCAAGAAACGACGATTTTTACAATTTGACGATTTTCACGAACAAACCCATATTCCTCTGCATGCGAACGTGAAATTGTTGTTATATATAGGTGACTCCACATGAATTTAACATTTTTTTAAGAAATTAGACAAATCCCCAGGAATTTGTAGATTTTATTGATATTTATATAGTTAAAATCTCGCAAAAACGAAATTTTTTGAAGGATTTTTTTTGTGGGGAAAATCGAAACCAGTGATATAATACAGTTCAATCATGTATACTAAACACTCTGTCCAAGAAATAGCACAATCGGTTGGAATATAGAGATTTTATTAACGTTTATAGCAAAATCGTGTTTTTACCGCAAGAAACGACGATTTTTACAATTGGACGATTTACACAAACAAACCCATATTCCTCTGCATGCGAAAGTGAAATTGTTGTTATATATAGGTGAATCCACATGAATTTAACATTTTTTTTAAGAAATTAGACAAATCCCACGGAATTTGTAGATTTTATTGATATTTATATAGTTAAAAAACTCGCAAAAACGAAATTTTTTGAAGGATTTTTTTTCTGGGGAAAATCGAAACCAGTGACATAATACAGTTCAATCATGTATACTAAACACTCTCTGAAAGAATTAGCACAATCGGTTGGAATATAGAGATTTTATTAACGTTTATAACAAAATCGTGTTTTTACCGCAAGAAACGACGATTTTTACAATTGGACGATTTACACAAACAAACCCATATTCCTCTGCATGCGAACGTGAAATTGTTGTTATATACAGGTGACTCCACATGAATTTAACATTTTTTTTTAAGAAATTAGACAAATCCCAAGGAATTTGTATATTTTATAAATATTTATATAGTTAATAATCTCGCAAAAACGAAATTTTTTGAAGGATTTTTTTTTGTGGGGAAAATCGAAACCAGTGATATAATGCAGTTCAATCATGTATACTAAACACTCTCAAAGAATTAGCACAATCGGTTGGAATATAGAGATTTTATTAACGTTTATAGCAAAATCGTGTTTTTACCGCAAGAAACGACGATTTTTACAATTGGACGATTTACACAAACAAACCCTTATTCCTCCGCATGCGAACGTGAAATTGTTGTTATATATAGGTGAATCCACATGAATTTAACATTTTTTTAAGAAATTAGACAAATCCCACGGAATATGTAGATTATATTGATATTTATATAGTTAAAAAACTCGAAATAACGAAATTTTTTGAAGGATTTTTTTTTGTGGGGAAATTCGAAACCAGTGACACAATACAGTTCAATCATGTATACTAAACACTCTGTGAAAGAATTAGCACAATCGGTTGGAATATAGAGAATTTATTAACGTTTATAGCAAAATCGTGATTTTACCGCAAGAAACGATTTTTACAATTTGACCATTTTCACAAACAAACCCATATTCCTCTACATGCGAACGTGAAATTGTTATATATAGGTGAATCCACATGAATTTAACATTTTTTTTAAGAAATTAGACAAATCCCAAGGAATTTGTATATTTTATAAATATTTATATAGTTAATAATCTCGCAAAAACGAAATTTTTTGAAGGATTTTTTTTTTGTGGGGAAAATCGAAACCAGTGTTATAATACAGTTCAATCATGTATACTAAACACTCTGTCAAAGAATTAGCACAATCGGTTGGAATATAGAGATTTTATTAACGTTTATAGCAAAATCGTGTTTTTACCGCAAGAAACGACGATTTTTACAATTGGACGATTTACACAAACAAACCCATATTCCTCTGCATGCGAACGTGAAATTGTTGTTATATATAGGTGAATCCACATGAATTTAACATTTTTTTAAGAAATTAGACAAATCCCACGGAATTTGTAGATTTTATTGATATTTATATAGTTAAAATCTCGCAAAAACGAAATTTTTTGAAGGATTTTTTTTTGTGGGGAAAATCGAAACCAGTGATATAATACAGTTCAATTATGTATACTAAACACTCTGTGAAAGAATTAGCACAATCGGTTGGAATATAGAGATTTTATTAACGTTTATAACAAAATCGTGTTTTTACCGCAAGAAACGACGATTTTTACAATTGGACGATTTACACAAACAAACCCATATTCCTCTGCATGCGAACGTGAAATTGTTGTTATATACAGGTGACTCCACATGAATTTAACATTCTTTTAAGAAATTAGACAAATCCCACGGAATTTGTAGATTTTATTGATATTTATATAGTTAAAATATCGCAAAAACGAAATTTTTTGAAGGATTTTTTTTGTGGGGAAAATCGAAACCAGTGATATAATACAGTTCAATTATGTATACTAAACACTCTGTGAAAGTATTAGCACAATCGGTTGCAATAGAGAGATTTTATTAACGTTTAAACAAAATCGTGTTTTTACCGCAAGAAACGACGATTTTTACAATTGGACGATTAACACAAACAAACCCATATTCCTCTGCATGCGAACGTGAAATTGTTGTTTTATACAGGTGACTCCACATGAATTTAACATTTTTTTAAGAAATTAGACAAATCCCACGGAATTTGTAGATTATATTGATATTTATATAGTTAAAAAACTCGCAAAAACGAAATTTTTTGAAGGATTTTTTTTTGTGGGGAAAATCGAAACCAGTGACATAATACAGTTCAATCATGTATACTAAACACTCTGTGAAAGAATTAGCACAATCGGTTGGAATATAGAGATTTTATTAGCGTTTATAGCAAAATCGTGTTTTTACCGCAAGAAACGACGATTTTTACAATTTGACGATTTTCACGAACAAACCCATATTCCTCTGCATGCGAACGTGAAATTGTTGTTATATGTAGGTGACTCCACATGAATTTAACATTTTTTTAAGAAATTAGACAAATCCCCCGGAATTTGTAGATTTTATTGATATTTATATAGTTAAAATCTCGCAAAAACGAAATTTTTTGAAGGATTTTTTTTTGTGGGGAAAATCGAAACCAGTGACATAATACAGTTCAATCATGTATACTAAACACTCTGTCCAAGAATTAGCACAATCGGTTGGAATATAGAGATTTTATTAATGTTTATAGCAAAATCGTGTTTTTACCGCAAGAAACAACGATTTTTACAATTGGACGATTTACACAAACAAACCCATATTCCTCTGCATGCGAACGTGAAATTGTTGTTATATATAGGTGAATCCACATGAATTTAACATTTTTTTAAGAAATTAGACAAATCCCCCGGAATTTGTAGATTTTATTGATATTTATATAGTTAAAATCTCGCAAAAACGAAATTTTTTGATGGATTTTTTTTTGTGGGGAAAATTCGAAACCAGTGATATAATACAGTTCAATTATGTATACTAAACACTCTGTGAAAGAATTAGCACAATCGGTTGGAATATAGAGATTTTATTAACGTTTATAACAAAATCGTGTTTTTACCGCAAGAAACGACGATTTTTACAATTGGACGATTTACACAAACAAACCCATATTCCTCTGCATGCGAACGTGAAATTGTTGTGATATACAGGTGACTCCACATGAATTTAACATTCTTTTAAGAAATTAGACAAATCCCACGGAATTTGTAGATTTTATTGATATTTATATAGTTAAAATATCGCAAAAAAGAAATTTTTTGAAGGATTTTTTTTTTTGTGGGGAAAATCAAAACCAGTGATATAATACAGTTCAATTATGTATACTAAACACTCTGTGAAAATATTAGCACAATCGGTTGGAATAGAGAGATTTTATTAACGTTTAAACAAAATCGTGTTTTTACCGCAAGAAACGACGATTTTTACAATTGGACGATTTACACAAACAAACCCATATTCCTCTGCATGCGAACGTGAAATTGTTGTTATATACAGGTGACTCCACATGAATTTAACATTTTTTTAAGAAATTAGACAAATCCCACGGAATTTGTAGATTTTATTGATATTTATAGAGTTAAAATCTCGCAAAAACGAAATTTTTTGAAGGATTTTTTTTTGTGGGGAAAATCGAAACCAGTGAAACAATACAGTTCAATTATGTATACTAGCCCACTCTGTGAAAGTATTAGCACAATCGGTTGGAATATACAGATTTTATTAACGTTTAAACAAAATCGTGTTTTTACCGCAAGAAACGACGATTTTTACAATTGGACGATTTACACAAACAAACCCATATTCCTCTGCATGCGAACGTGAAATTGTTGTTATATATAGGTGAATCCACATGAATTTAACATTTTTTTAAGAAATTAGACAAATCCCACGGAATTTGTAGATTTTATTGATATTTATATAGTTAAAACCTCGCAAAAACAAAATTTTTTGAAGGATTTTTTTTTTGTGGGGAAAATCGAAACCAGTGATATAATACAGTTCAATTATGTATACTAAACACTCTGTGAAAGAATTAGCACAATCGGTTGGAATATAGAGATTTTATTAACGTTTATAACAAAATCGTGTTTTTACCGCAAGAAACGACGATTTTTACAATTGGACGATTTACACAAACAAACCCATATTCCTCTGCATGCGAACGTGAAATTGTTGTTATATACAGGTGACTCCACATGAATTTAACATTCTTTTAAGAAATTAGACAAATCCCACGGAATTTGTAGATTTTATTGATATTTATATAGTTAAAATATCGCAAAAACGAAATTTTTTGAAGGATTTTTTTTGTGGGGAAAATCGAAACCAGTGATATAATACAGTTCAATTATGTATACTAAACACTCTGTGAAAGTATTAGCACAATCGGTTGCAATAGAGAGATTTTATTAACGTTTAAACAAAATCGTGTTTTTACCGCAAGAAACGACGATTTTTACAATTGGACGATTAACACAAACAAACCCATATTCCTCTGCATGCGAACGTGAAATTGTTGTTTTATACAGGTGACTCCACATGAATTTAACATTTTTTTAAGAAATTAGACAAATCCCACGGAATTTGTAGATTATATTGATATTTATATAGTTAAAAAACTCGCAAAAACGAAATTTTTTTAAGGATTTTTTTTGTGGGGAAAATCGAAACCAGTGACATAATACAGTTCAATCATGTATACTAAACACTCTGTGAAAGAATTAGCACAATCGGTTGGAATATAGAGATTTTATTAGCGTTTATAGCAAAATCGTGTTTTTACCGCAAGAAACGACGATTTTTACAATTTGACGATTTTCACGAACAAACCCATATTCCTCTGCATGCGAACGTGAAATTGTTGTTATATGTAGGTGACTCCACATGAATTTAACATTTTTTTAAGAAATTAGACAAATCCCCCGGAATTTGTAGATTTTATTGATATTTATATAGTTAAAATCTCGCAAAAACGAAATTTTTTGAAGGATTTTTTTTTGTGGGGAAAATCGAAACCAGTGACATAATACAGTTCAATCATGTATACTAAACACTCTGTCCAAGAATTAGCACAATCGGTTGGAATATAGAGATTTTATTAATGTTTATAGCAAAATCGTGTTTTTACCGCAAGAAACGACGATTTTTACAATTGGACGATTTACACAAACAAACCCATATTCCTCTGCATGCGAACGTGAAATTATTGTTATATATAGGTGAATCCACATGAATTTAACATTTTTTTAAGAAATTAGACAAATCCCCCGGAATTTGTAGATTTTATTGATATTTATATAGTTAAAATCTCGCAAAAACGAAATTTTTTGAAGGATTTTTTTTTTGTGGGGAAAATCGAAACCAGTGATATAATACAGTTCAATTATGTATACTAAACACTCTGTGAAAGAATTAGCACAATCGGTTGGAATATAGAGATTTTATTAACGTTTATAACAAAATCGTGTTTTTACCGCAAGAAACGACGATTTTTACAATTGGACGATTTACACAAACAAACCCATATTCCTCTGCATGCGAACGTGAAATTGTTGTTATATACAGGTGACTCCACATGAATTTAACATTCTTTTAAGAAATTAGACAAATCCCACGGAATTTGTAGATTTTATTGATATTTATATAGTTAAAATATCGCAAAAACGAAATTTTTTGAAGGATTTTTTTTTTTTGTGGGGAAAATCAAAACCAGTAATATAATACAGTTCAATTATGTATACTAAACACTCTGTGAAAGTATTAGCACAATCGGTTGGAATAGAGAGATTTTATTAACGTTTAAACAAAATCGTGTTTTTACCGCAAGAAACGACGATTTTTACAATTGGACGATTTACACAAACAAACCCATATTCCTCTGCATGCGAACGTGAAATTGTTGTTATATACAGGTGACTCCACATGAATTTAACATTTTTTTAAGAAATTAGACAAATCCCACGGAATTTGTAGATTATATTGATATTTATATAGTTAAAAAACTCGCAAAAACGAAATTTTTTGAAGGATTTTTTTTTGTGGGGAAAATCGAAACCAGTGACATAATACAGTTCAATCATGTATACTAAACACTCTGTGAAAGAATTGCACAATCGGTTGGAATATAGAGATTTTATTAGCGTTTATAGCAAAATCGTGTTTTTACCGCAAGAAACGACGATTTTTACAATTTGACGATTTTCACGAACAAACCCATATTCCTCTGCATGAGAACGTGAAATTGTTGTTATATGTAGGTGACTCCACATGAATTTAACATTTTTTTAAGAAATTAGACAAATCCCCCGGAATTTGTAGATTTTATTGATATTTATATAGTTAAAATCTCGCAAAAACGAAATTTTTTGAAGGATTTTTTTTTGTGGGGAAAATCGAAACCAGTGATATAATAGAGTTCAATCATGTATACTAAACACTCTGTCCAAGAATTAGCACAATCGGTTGGAATATAGAGATTTTATTAATGTTTATAGCAAAATCGTGTTTTTACCGCAAGAAACGACGATTTTTACAATTGGACGATTTACACAAACAAACCCATATTCCTCTGCATGCGAACGTGAAATTGTTGTTATATATAGGTGAATCCACATGAATTTAACATTTTTTTAAGAAATTAGACAAATCCCACGGAATTTGTTGATTTTATTGATATTTATATAGTTAAAATCTCGCAAAAACGAAATTTTTTGAAGGATTTTTTTTTGTGGGGAAAATCGAAACCAGTGATATAATACAGTTCAATCATGTATACTAAACACTCTGTCAAAGAATTAGCACAATCGGTTGGAATATAGAGATTTTATTAACGTTTATAGCAAAATCGTGATTTTACCGCAAGAAACGACGATTTTTACAATTGGACGATTTACACAAACAAACCCATATTCCTCTGCATGCGAACGTGAAATTGTTGTTATATGCAGGTGACTCCACATGAATTTAACATTTTTTTCAAAAATTAGACAAATCCCACGGAATTTGTAGATTTTATTGATATTTATATAGTTAAAATCTCGCAAAAACGAAATTTTTTTAAGGATTTTTTTTTTGGGGAAAATCGAAACCAGTGATTTAATACAGTTCAATCATGTATACTAAACACTCTGTCAAAGAATTAGCACAATCGGTTGGAATATAGAGATTTTATTAACGTTTATAGCAAAATCGTGTTTTTCCGCAAGAAACGACGATTTTTACAATTGGACGATTTACACAAACAAAACCATTTTCCTCTGCATGCGAACGTGAATTTGTTGTTATATATAGGTGAATCCACATGAATTTAGCATTTTTTTAAGAAATTAGACAAATCCCACGGAATTTGTAAATTTTATTGATATTTATATAGTTAAAATCTCGCAAAAACGAAATTTTTTGAAGGATTTTTTTTTGTGGGGAAAATCGAAACCAGTGATATAATACAGTTCAATCATGTATACTAAACACTCTGTCAAAGAATTAGCACAATCGGTTGGAATATAGAGATTTTATTAACGTTTATAGCAAAATCGTGATTTTTCCGCAAGAAACGACGATTTTTACAATTGGACGATTTACACAAACAAACCCATATTCCTCTGCATGCGAACGTGAAATTGTTGTTATATATAGGTGAATCCACATGAATTTAACATTTTTTTAAGAAATTAGACAAATCCCACGGAATTTGTAGATTTTATTGATATTTATATAGTTAATAATCTCGCAAAAACGAAATTTTTTGAAGGATTTTTTTTGTGGGGAAAATCGAAACCAGTGATATAATACAGTTCAATCATGTATACTAAACACTCTGTGAAAGAATTAGCACAATCGGTTGGAATATAGAGGTTTTATTAACGTTTATAGCAAAATCGTGTTTTTACCGCAAGAAACGACGATTTTTACAATTGGACGATTTACACAAACAAACCCTTATTCCTCCGCATACGAACGTGAAATTGTTGTTATATATAGGTGAATCCAAATGAATTTAACATTTTTTTAAGAAATGAGACAAATCCCACGGAATTTGTAGATTATATTGATATTTATATAGTTAAAAAACTCGCAAAAACGAAATTTTTTGAAGGATTTTTTTTGTGGGGAAAATTGAAACCAGTGACATAATACAGTTCAATCATGTATACTAAACACTCTGTCAAAGAATTAGCACAATCGGTTGGAATATAGAGATTTTATTAGCGTTTATAGCAAAATCGTGTTTTTACCGCAAGAAACGACGATTTTTACAATTTGACGATTTTCACGAACAAACCCATATTCCTCTGCATGCGAACGTGAAATTGTTGTTATATATAGGTGACTCCACATGAATTTAACATTTTTTTAAGAAATTAGACAAATCCCCAGGAATTTGTAGATTTTATTGATATTTATATAGTTAAAATCTCGCAAAAACGAAATTTTTTGAAGGATTTTTTTTGTGGGGAAAATCGAAACCAGTGATATAATACAGTTCAATCATGTATACTAAACACTCTGTCCAAGAAATAGCACAATCGGTTGGAATATAGAGATTTTATTAACGTTTATAGCAAAATCGTGTTTTTACCGCAAGAAACGACGATTTTTACAATTGGACGATTTACACAAACAAACCCATATTCCTCTGCATGCGAAAGTGAAATTGTTGTTATATATAGGTGAATCCACATGAATTTAACATTTTTTTTAAGAAATTAGACAAATCCCACGGAATTTGTAGATTTTATTGATATTTATATAGTTAAAAAACTCGCAAAAACGAAATTTTTTGAAGGATTTTTTTTCTGGGGAAAATCGAAACCAGTGACATAATACAGTTCAATCATGTATACTAAACACTCTCTGAAAGAATTAGCACAATCGGTTGGAATATAGAGATTTTATTAACGTTTATAACAAAATCGTGTTTTTACCGCAAGAAACGACGATTTTTACAATTGGACGATTTACACAAACAAACCCATATTCCTCTGCATGCGAACGTGAAATTGTTGTTATATACAGGTGACTCCACATGAATTTAACATTTTTTTTTAAGAAATTAGACAAATCCCAAGGAATTTGTATATTTTATAAATATTTATATAGTTAATAATCTCGCAAAAACGAAATTTTTTGAAGGATTTTTTTTTGTGGGGAAAATCGAAACCAGTGATATAATGCAGTTCAATCATGTATACTAAACACTCTCAAAGAATTAGCACAATCGGTTGGAATATAGAGATTTTATTAACGTTTATAGCAAAATCGTGTTTTTACCGCAAGAAACGACGATTTTTACAATTGGACGATTTACACAAACAAACCCTTATTCCTCCGCATGCGAACGTGAAATTGTTGTTATATATAGGTGAATCCACATGAATTTAACATTTTTTTAAGAAATTAGACAAATCCCACGGAATATGTAGATTATATTGATATTTATATAGTTAAAAAACTCGAAATAACGAAATTTTTTGAAGGATTTTTTTTTGTGGGGAAATTCGAAACCAGTGACACAATACAGTTCAATCATGTATACTAAACACTCTGTGAAAGAATTAGCACAATCGGTTGGAATATAGAGAATTTATTAACGTTTATAGCAAAATCGTGATTTTACCGCAAGAAACGATTTTTACAATTTGACCATTTTCACAAACAAACCCATATTCCTCTACATGCGAACGTGAAATTGTTATATATAGGTGAATCCACATGAATTTAACATTTTTTTTAAGAAATTAGACAAATCCCAAGGAATTTGTATATTTTATAAATATTTATATAGTTAATAATCTCGCAAAAACGAAATTTTTTGAAGGATTTTTTTTTTGTGGGGAAAATCGAAACCAGTGTTATAATACAGTTCAATCATGTATACTAAACACTCTGTCAAAGAATTAGCACAATCGGTTGGAATATAGAGATTTTATTAACGTTTATAGCAAAATCGTGTTTTTACCGCAAGAAACGACGATTTTTACAATTGGACGATTTACACAAACAAACCCATATTCCTCTGCATGCGAACGTGAAATTGTTGTTATATATAGGTGAATCCACATGAATTTAACATTTTTTTAAGAAATTAGACAAATCCCACGGAATTTGTAGATTTTATTGATATTTATATAGTTAAAATCTCGCAAAAACGAAATTTTTTGAAGGATTTTTTTTTGTGGGGAAAATCGAAACCAGTGATATAATACAGTTCAATTATGTATACTAAACACTCTGTGAAAGAATTAGCACAATCGGTTGGAATATAGAGATTTTATTAACGTTTATAACAAAATCGTGTTTTTACCGCAAGAAACGACGATTTTTACAATTGGACGATTTACACAAACAAACCCATATTCCTCTGCATGCGAACGTGAAATTGTTGTTATATACAGGTGACTCCACATGAATTTAACATTTTTTTAAGAAATTAGACAAATCCCACGGAATTTGTAGATTTTATTGATATTTATATAGTTAAAATATCGCAAAAACGAAATTTTTTGAAGGATTTTTTTTGTGGGGAAAATCGAAACCAGTGATATAATACAGTTCAATTATGTATACTAAACACTCTGTGAAAGTATTAGCACAATCGGTTGCAATAGAGAGATTTTATTAACGTTTAAACAAAATCGTGTTTTTACCGCAAGAAACGACGATTTTTACAATTGGACGATTAACACAAACAAACCCATATTCCTCTGCATGCGAACGTGAAATTGTTGTTTTATACAGGTGACTCCACATGAATTTAACATTTTTTTAAGAAATTAGACAAATCCCACGGAATTTGTAGATTATATTGATATTTATATAGTTAAAAAACTCGCAAAAACGAAATTTTTTGAAGGATTTTTTTTTGTGGGGAAAATCGAAACCAGTGACATAATACAGTTCAATCATGTAT
Organism: Periplaneta americana; assembly: GCF_040183065.1. NCBI lineage: Eukaryota > Metazoa > Arthropoda > Insecta > Blattodea > Blattidae > Periplaneta > Periplaneta americana. Next base: position 177,631,100 of record NC_091127.1, read on the forward strand.
ACTAAACACTCTGTGAAAGAATTAGCACAATCGGTTGGAATATAGAGATTTTATTAGCGTTTATAGCAAAATCGTGTTTTTACCGCAAGAAACGACGATTTTTACAATTTGACGATTTTCACGAACAAACCCATATTCCTCTGCATGCGAACGTGAAATTGTTGTTATATGTAGGTGACTCCACATGAATTTAACATTTTTTTAAGAAATTAGACAAATCCCCCGGAATTTGTAGATTTTATTGATATTTATATAGTTAAAATCTCGCAAAAACGAAATTTTTTGAAGGATTTTTTTTTGTGGGGAAAATCGAAACCAGTGACATAATACAGTTCAATCATGTATACTAAACACTCTGTCCAAGAATTAGCACAATCGGTTGGAATATAGAGATTTTATTAATGTTTATAGCAAAATCGTGTTTTTACCGCAAGAAACAACGATTTTTACAATTGGACGATTTACACAAACAAACCCATATTCCTCTGCATGCGAACGTGAAATTGTTGTTATATATAGGTGAATCCACATGAATTTAACATTTTTTTAAGAAATTAGACAAATCCCCCGGAATTTGTAGATTTTATTGATATTTATATAGTTAAAATCTCGCAAAAACGAAATTTTTTGATGGATTTTTTTTTGTGGGGAAAATTCGAAACCAGTGATATAATACAGTTCAATTATGTATACTAAACACTCTGTGAAAGAATTAGCACAATCGGTTGGAATATAGAGATTTTATTAACGTTTATAACAAAATCGTGTTTTTACCGCAAGAAACGACGATTTTTACAATTGGACGATTTACACAAACAAACCCATATTCCTCTGCATGCGAACGTGAAATTGTTGTGATATACAGGTGACTCCACATGAATTTAACATTCTTTTAAGAAATTAGACAAATCCCACGGAATTTGTAGATTTTATTGATATTTATATAGTTAAAATATCGCAAAAAAGAAATTTTTTGAAGGATTTTTTTTTTTGTGGGGAAAATCAAAACCAGTGATATAATACAGTTCAATTATGTATACTAAACACTCTGTGAAAATATTAGCACAATCGGTTGGAATAGAGAGATTTTATTAACGTTTAAACAAAATCGTGTTTTTACCGCAAGAAACGACGATTTTTACAATTGGACGATTTACACAAACAAACCCATATTCCTCTGCATGCGAACGTGAAATTGTTGTTATATACAGGTGACTCCACATGAATTTAACATTTTTTTAAGAAATTAGACAAATCCCACGGAATTTGTAGATTTTATTGATATTTATAGAGTTAAAATCTCGCAAAAACGAAATTTTTTGAAGGATTTTTTTTTGTGGGGAAAATCGAAACCAGTGAAACAATACAGTTCAATTATGTATACTAGCCCACTCTGTGAAAGTATTAGCACAATCGGTTGGAATATACAGATTTTATTAACGTTTAAACAAAATCGTGTTTTTACCGCAAGAAACGACGATTTTTACAATTGGACGATTTACACAAACAAACCCATATTCCTCTGCATGCGAACGTGAAATTGTTGTTATATATAGGTGAATCCACATGAATTTAACATTTTTTTAAGAAATTAGACAAATCCCACGGAATTTGTAGATTTTATTGATATTTATATAGTTAAAACCTCGCAAAAACAAAATTTTTTGAAGGATTTTTTTTTTGTGGGGAAAATCGAAACCAGTGATATAATACAGTTCAATTATGTATACTAAACACTCTGTGAAAGAATTAGCACAATCGGTTGGAATATAGAGATTTTATTAACGTTTATAACAAAATCGTGTTTTTACCGCAAGAAACGACGATTTTTACAATTGGACGATTTACACAAACAAACCCATATTCCTCTGCATGCGAACGTGAAATTGTTGTTATATACAGGTGACTCCACATGAATTTAACATTCTTTTAAGAAATTAGACAAATCCCACGGAATTTGTAGATTTTATTGATATTTATATAGTTAAAATATCGCAAAAACGAAATTTTTTGAAGGATTTTTTTTGTGGGGAAAATCGAAACCAGTGATATAATACAGTTCAATTATGTATACTAAACACTCTGTGAAAGTATTAGCACAATCGGTTGCAATAGAGAGATTTTATTAACGTTTAAACAAAATCGTGTTTTTACCGCAAGAAACGACGATTTTTACAATTGGACGATTAACACAAACAAACCCATATTCCTCTGCATGCGAACGTGAAATTGTTGTTTTATACAGGTGACTCCACATGAATTTAACATTTTTTTAAGAAATTAGACAAATCCCACGGAATTTGTAGATTATATTGATATTTATATAGTTAAAAAACTCGCAAAAACGAAATTTTTTTAAGGATTTTTTTTGTGGGGAAAATCGAAACCAGTGACATAATACAGTTCAATCATGTATACTAAACACTCTGTGAAAGAATTAGCACAATCGGTTGGAATATAGAGATTTTATTAGCGTTTATAGCAAAATCGTGTTTTTACCGCAAGAAACGACGATTTTTACAATTTGACGATTTTCACGAACAAACCCATATTCCTCTGCATGCGAACGTGAAATTGTTGTTATATGTAGGTGACTCCACATGAATTTAACATTTTTTTAAGAAATTAGACAAATCCCCCGGAATTTGTAGATTTTATTGATATTTATATAGTTAAAATCTCGCAAAAACGAAATTTTTTGAAGGATTTTTTTTTGTGGGGAAAATCGAAACCAGTGACATAATACAGTTCAATCATGTATACTAAACACTCTGTCCAAGAATTAGCACAATCGGTTGGAATATAGAGATTTTATTAATGTTTATAGCAAAATCGTGTTTTTACCGCAAGAAACGACGATTTTTACAATTGGACGATTTACACAAACAAACCCATATTCCTCTGCATGCGAACGTGAAATTATTGTTATATATAGGTGAATCCACATGAATTTAACATTTTTTTAAGAAATTAGACAAATCCCCCGGAATTTGTAGATTTTATTGATATTTATATAGTTAAAATCTCGCAAAAACGAAATTTTTTGAAGGATTTTTTTTTTGTGGGGAAAATCGAAACCAGTGATATAATACAGTTCAATTATGTATACTAAACACTCTGTGAAAGAATTAGCACAATCGGTTGGAATATAGAGATTTTATTAACGTTTATAACAAAATCGTGTTTTTACCGCAAGAAACGACGATTTTTACAATTGGACGATTTACACAAACAAACCCATATTCCTCTGCATGCGAACGTGAAATTGTTGTTATATACAGGTGACTCCACATGAATTTAACATTCTTTTAAGAAATTAGACAAATCCCACGGAATTTGTAGATTTTATTGATATTTATATAGTTAAAATATCGCAAAAACGAAATTTTTTGAAGGATTTTTTTTTTTTGTGGGGAAAATCAAAACCAGTAATATAATACAGTTCAATTATGTATACTAAACACTCTGTGAAAGTATTAGCACAATCGGTTGGAATAGAGAGATTTTATTAACGTTTAAACAAAATCGTGTTTTTACCGCAAGAAACGACGATTTTTACAATTGGACGATTTACACAAACAAACCCATATTCCTCTGCATGCGAACGTGAAATTGTTGTTATATACAGGTGACTCCACATGAATTTAACATTTTTTTAAGAAATTAGACAAATCCCACGGAATTTGTAGATTATATTGATATTTATATAGTTAAAAAACTCGCAAAAACGAAATTTTTTGAAGGATTTTTTTTTGTGGGGAAAATCGAAACCAGTGACATAATACAGTTCAATCATGTATACTAAACACTCTGTGAAAGAATTAGCACAATCGGTTGGAATATAGAGATTTTATTAGCGTTTATAGCAAAATCGTGTTTTTACCGCAAGAAACGACGATTTTTACAATTTGACGATTTTCACGAACAAACCCATATTCCTCTGCATGAGAACGTGAAATTGTTGTTATATGTAGGTGACTCCACATGAATTTAACATTTTTTTAAGAAATTAGACAAATCCCCCGGAATTTGTAGATTTTATTGATATTTATATAGTTAAAATCTCGCAAAAACGAAATTTTTTGAAGGATTTTTTTTTGTGGGGAAAATCGAAACCAGTGATATAATAGAGTTCAATCATGTATACTAAACACTCTGTCCAAGAATTAGCACAATCGGTTGGAATATAGAGATTTTATTAATGTTTATAGCAAAATCGTGTTTTTACCGCAAGAAACGACGATTTTTACAATTGGACGATTTACACAAACAAACCCATATTCCTCTGCATGCGAACGTGAAATTGTTGTTATATATAGGTGAATCCACATGAATTTAACATTTTTTTAAGAAATTAGACAAATCCCACGGAATTTGTTGATTTTATTGATATTTATATAGTTAAAATCTCGCAAAAACGAAATTTTTTGAAGGATTTTTTTTGTGGGGAAAATCGAAACCAGTGATATAATACAGTTCAATTATGTATACTAAACACTCTGTGAAAGAATTAGCACAATCGGTTGGAATATAGAGATTTTATTAACGTTTATAACAAAATCGTGTTTTTACCGCAAGAAACGACGATTTTTACAATTGGACGATTTACACAAACAAACCCATATTCCTCTGCATGCGAACGTGAAATTGTTGTTATATACAGGTGACTCCACATGAATTTAACATTCTTTTAAGAAATTAGACAAATCCCACGGAATTTGTAGATTTTATTGATATTTATATAGTTAAAATATCGCAAAAACGAAATTTTTTGAAGGATTTTTTTTTGTGGGGAATTTCGAAACCAGTGACATAATACAGTTCAATCATGTATACTAAACACTCTGTGAAAGAATTAGCACAATCGGTTGGAATATAGAGATTTTATTAGCGTTTATAGCAAAATCGTGTTTTTACCGCAAGAAACGACGATTTTTACAATTTGACGATTTTCACGAACAAACCCATATTCCTCTGCATGAGAACGTGAAATTGTTGTTATATGTAGGTGACTCCACATGAATTTAACATTTTTTTAAGAAATTAGACAAATCCCCCGGAATTTGTAGATTTTATTGATATTTATATAGTTAAAATCTCGCAAAAACGAAATTTTTTGAAGGATTTTTTTTTGTGGGGAAAATCGAAACCAGTGATATAATAGAGTTCAATCATGTATACTAAACACTCTGTCCAAGAATTAGCACAATCGGTTGGAATATAGAGATTTTATTAATGTTTATAGCAAAATCGTGTTTTTACCGCAAGAAACGACGATTTTTACAATTGGACGATTTACACAAACAAACCCATATTCCTCTGCATGCGAACGTGAAATTGTTGTTATATATAGGTGAATCCACATGAATTTAACATTTTTTTAAGAAATTAGACAAATCCCACGGAATTTGTTGATTTTATTGATATTTATATAGTTAAAATCTCGCAAAAACGAAATTTTTTGAAGGATTTTTTTTGTGGGGAAAATCGAAACCAGTGATATAATACAGTTCAATTATGTATACTAAACACTCTGTGAAAGAATTAGCACAATCGGTTGGAATATAGAGATTTTATTAACGTTTATAACAAAATCGTGTTTTTACCGCAAGAAACGACGATTTTTACAATTGGACGATTTACACAAACAAACCCATATTCCTCTGCATGCGAACGTGAAATTGTTGTTATATACAGGTGACTCCACATGAATTTAACATTCTTTTAAGAAATTAGACAAATCCCACGGAATTTGTAGATTTTATTGATATTTATATAGTTAAAATATCGCAAAAACGAAATTTTTTGAAGGATTTTTTTTTGTGGGGAAATTCGAAACCAGTGACATAATACAGTTCAATCATGTATACTAAACACTCTGTGAAAGAATTAGCACAATCGGTTGGAATATAGAGATTTTATTAACGTTTATAGCAAAATCGTGTTTTTACCGCAAGAAACGATTTTTACAATTTGACCATTTTCACAAACAAACCCATATTCCTCTGCATGCGAACGTGAAATTGTTGTTATATATAGGTGACTCCACATGAATTTAACATTTTTTTAAGAAATTAGACAAATCCCCCGGAATTTGTAGATTTTATTGATATTTATATAGTTAAAATCTCGCAAAAACGAAATTTTTTGAAGGATTTTTTTTTGTGGGGAAAATCGAAACCAGTGATATAATACAGTTCAATTATGTATACTAAACACTCTGTGAAAGAATTAGCACAATCGGTTGGAATATAGAGATTTTATTAACGTTTATAACAAAATCGTGTTTTTACCGCAAGAAACGACGATTTTTACAATTGGACCATTTACACAAACAAACCCATATTCCTCTGCATGCGAACGTGAAATTGTTATATACAGGTGACTCCACATGAATTTAACATTTTTTTAAGAAATTAGACAAATCCCACGGAATTTGTAGATTTTATTGATATTTATAGAGTTAAATTCTCGCAAAAACGAAATTTTTTGAAGGATTTTTTTTTGTGGGGAAAATCGAAACCAGTGAAACAATACAGTTCAATTATGTATACTAAACACTCTGTGAAAGTATTAGCACAATCGGTTGGAATATAGAGATTTTATTAACGTTTAAACAAAATCGTGTTTTTACCGCAAGAAACGACGATTTTTACAATTGGACGATTTACACAAACAAACCCATATTCCTCTGCATGCGAACGTGAAATTGTTGTTATATATAGGTGAATCCACATGAATTTAACATTTTTTTAAGAAATTAGACAAATCCCACGGAATTTGTAGATTTTATTGATATTTATATAGTTAAAACCTCGCAAAAACAAAATTTTTTGAAGGATTTTTTTTTTGTGGGGAAAATCGAAACCAGTGATATAATACAGTTCAATTATGTATACTAAACACTCTGTGAAAGAATTAGCACAATCGGTTGGAATATAGAGATTTTATTAACGTTTATAACAAAATCGTGTTTTTACCGCAAGAAACGACGATTTTTACAATTGGACGATTTACACAAACAAACCCATATTCCTCTGCATGCGAACGTGAAATTGTTGTTATATACAGGTGACTCCACATGAATTTAACATTCTTTTAAGAAATTAGACAACTCCCACGGAATTTGTAGATATTATTAATATTTATATAGTTAAAATATCGCAAAAACGAAATTTTTTGAAGGATTTTTTTTTGTGGGGAAAATCGAAACCAGTGATATAATACAGTTCAATTATGTATACTAAACACTCTGTGAAAGTATTAGCACAATCGGTTGGAATAGAGAGATTTTATTAACGTTTAAACAAAATCGTGTTTTTACCGCAAGAAACGACGATTTTTACAATTGGACGATTTACACAAACAAACCCATATTCCTCTGCATGCGAAAGTGAAATTGTTGTTATATACAGGTGACTCCACATGGATTTAACATTTTTTTAAGAAATTAGACAAATCCCACGGAATTTGTAGATTATATTGATATTTATATAGTTAAAAAACTCGCAAAAACGAAATTTTTTGAAGGATTTTTTTTTGTGGGGAAAATCGAAACGAGTGACATAATACAGTTCAATCATGTATACTAAACACTCTGTGAAAGAATTAGCACAATCGGTTGGAATATAGAGATTTTATTAGCGTTTATAGCAAAATCGTGTTTTTACCGCAAGAAACGACGATTTTTACAATTTGACGATTTTCACGAACAAACCCATATTCCTCTGCATGCGAACGTGAAATTGTTGTTATATGTAGGTGACTCCACATGAATTTAACATTTTTTTAAGAAATTAGACAAATCCCCCGGAATTTGTAGATTTTATTGATATTTATATAGTTAAAATCTCGCAAAAACGAAATTTTTTGAAGGATTTTTTTTTGTGGGGAAAATCGAAACCAGTGAAATAATACAGTTCAATTATGTATACTAAACACTCTGTGAAAGAATTAGCACAATCGGTTGGAATATAGAGATTTTATTAACGTTTATAACAAAATCGTGTTTTTACCGCAAGAAACGACGATTTTTACAATTGGACGATTTACACAAACAAACCCATATTCCTCTGCATGCGAACGTGAAATTGTTGTTATATACAGGTGACTCCACATGAATTTAACATTCTTTTAAGAAATTAGACAAATCCCACGGAATTTGTAGATTTTATTGATATTTATATAGTTAAAATATCGCAAAAACGAAATTTTTTGAAGGATTTTTTTTTTGTGGGGAAAATCAAAACCAGTAATATAATACAGTTCAATTATGTATACTAAACACTCTGTGAAAGTATTAGCACAATCGGTTGGAATAGAGAGATTTTATTAACGTTTAAACAAAATCGTGTTTTTACCGCAAGAAACGACGATTTTTACAATTGGACGATTTACACAAACAAACCCATATTCCTCTGCATGCGAACGTGAAATTGTTGTTATATACAGGTGACTCCACATGAATTTAACATTTTTTTAAGAAATTAGACAAATCCCACGGAATTTGTAGATTATATTGATATTTATATAGTTAAAAAACTCGCAAAAACGAAATTTTTTGAAGGATTTTTTTTTGTGGGGAAAATCGAAACCAGTGACATAATACAGTTCAATCATGTATACTAAACACTCTGTGAAAGAATTAGCACAATCGGTTGGAATATAGAGATTTTATTAGCGTTTATAGCAAAATCGTGTTTTTACCGCAAGAAACGACGATTTTTACAATTTGACGATTTTCACGAACAAACCCATATTCCTCTGCATGAGAACGTGAAATTGTTGTGATATGTAGGTGACTCCACATGAATTTAACATTTTTTTAAGAAATTAGACAAATCCCCCGGAATTTGTAGATTTTATTGATATTTATATAGTTAAAATCTCGCAAAAACGAAATTTTTTGAAGGATTTTTTTTTGTGGGGAAAATCGAAACCAGTGATATAATAGAGTTCAATCATGTATACTAAACACTCTGTCCAAGAATTAGCACAATCGGTTGGAATATAGAGATTTTATTAATGTTTATAGCAAAATCGTGTTTTTACCGCAAGAAACGACGATTTTTACAATTGGACGATTTACACAAACAAACCCATATTCCTCTGCATGCGAACGTGAAATTGTTGTTATATATAGGTGAATCCACATGAATTTAACATTTTTTTAAGAAATTAGACAAATCCCACGGAATTTGTTGATTTTATTGATATTTATATAGTTAAAATCTCGCAAAAACGAAATTTTTTGAAGGATTTTTTTTGTGGGGAAAATCGAAACCAGTGATATAATACAGTTCAATTATGTATACTAAACACTCTGTGAAAGAATTAGCACAATCGGTTGGAATATAGAGATTTTATTAACGTTTATAACAAAATCGTGTTTTTACCGCAAGAAACGACGATTTTTACAATTGGACGATTTACACAAACAAACCCATATTCCTCTGCATGCGAACGTGAAATTGTTGTTATATACAGGTGACTCCACATGAATTTAACATTCTTTTAAGAAATTAGACAAATCCCACGGAATTTGTAGATTTTATTGATATTTATATAGTTAAAATATCGCAAAAACGAAATTTTTTGAAGGATTTTTTTTTGTGGGGAAATTCGAAACCAGTGACATAATACAGTTCAATCATGTATACTAAACACTCTGTGAAAGAATTAGCACAATCGGTTGGAATATAGAGATTTTATTAACGTTTATAGCAAAATCGTGTTTTTACCGCAAGAAACGATTTTTACAATTTGACCATTTTCACAAACAAACCCATAATCCTCTGCATGCGAACGTGAAATTGTTGTTATATATAGGTGACTCCACATGAATTTAACATTTTTTTAAGAAATTAGACAAATCCCCCGGAATTTGTAGATTTTATTGATATTTATATAGTTAAAATCTCGCAAAAACGAAATTTTTTGAAGGATTTTTTTTTGTGGGGAAAATCGAAACCAGTGATATAATACAGTTCAATTATGTATACTAAACACTCTGTGAAAGAATTAGCACAATCGGTTGGAATATAGAGATTTTATTAACGTTTATAACAAAATCGTGTTTTTACCGCAAGAAACGACGATTTTTACAATTGGACCATTTACACAAACAAACCCATATTCCTCTGCATGCGAACGTGAAATTGTTATATACAGGTGACTCCACATGAATTTAACATTTTTTTAAGAAATTAGACAAATCCCACGGAATTTGTAGATTTTATTGATATTTATAGAGTTAAATTCTCGCAAAAACGAAATTTTTTGAAGGATTTTTTTTTGTGGGGAAAATCGAAACCAGTGAAACAATACAGTTCAATTATGTATACTAAACACTCTGTGAAAGTATTAGCACAATCGGTTGGAATATAGAGATTTTATTAACGTTTAAACAAAATCGTGTTTTTACCGCAAGAAACGACGATTTTTACAATTGGACGATTTACACAAACAAACCCATATTCCTCTGCATGCGAACGTGAAATTGTTGTTATATATAGGTGAATCCACATGAATTTAACATTTTTTTAAGAAATTAGACAAATCCCACGGAATTTGTAGATTTTATTGATATTTATATAGTTAAAACCTCGCAAAAACAAAATTTTTTGAAGGATTTTTTTTTTGTGGGGAAAATCGAAACCAGTGATATAATACAGTTCAATTATGTATACTAAACACTCTGTGAAAGAATTAGCACAATCGGTTGGAATATAGAGATTTTATTAACGTTTATAACAAAATCGTGTTTTTACCGCAAGAAACGACGATTTTTACAATTGGACGATTTACACAAACAAACCCATATTCCTCTGCATGCGAACGTGAAATTGTTGTTATATACAGGTGACTCCACATGAATTTAACATTCTTTTAAGAAATTAGACAACTCCCACGGAATTTGTAGATTTTATTAATATTTATATAGTTAAAATATCGCAAAAACGAAATTTTTTGAAGGATTTTTTTTTGTGGGGAAAATCGAAACCAGTGATATAATACAGTTCAATTATGTATACTAAACACTCTGTGAAAGTATTAGCACAATCGGTTGGAATAGAGAGATTTTATTAACGTTTAAACAAAATCGTGTTTTTACCGCAAGAAACGACGATTTTTACAATTGGACGATTTACACAAACAAACCCATATTCCTCTGCATGCGAACGTGAAATTGTTGTTATATACAGGTGACTCCACATGGATTTAACATTTTTTTAAGAAATTAGACAAATCCCACGGAATTTGTAGATTATATTGATATTTATATAGTTAAAAAACTCGCAAAAACGAAATTTTTTGAAGGATTTTTTTTTGTGGGGAAAATCGAAACGAGTGACATAATACAGTTCAATCATGTATACTAAACACTCTGTGAAAGAATTAGCACAATCGGTTGGAATATAGAGATTTTATTAGCGTTTATAGCAAAATCGTGTTTTTACCGCAAGAAACGACGATTTTTACAATTTGACGATTTTCACGAACAAACCCATATTCCTCTGCATGCGAACGTGAAATTGTTGTTATATGTAGGTGACTCCACATGAATTTAACATTTTTTTAAGAAATTAGACAAATCCCCCGGAATTTGTAGATTTTATTGATATTTATATAGTTAAAATCTCGCAAAAACGAAGTTTTTTGAAGGATTTTTTTTTTGTGGGGAAAATCGAAACCAGTGATATAATACAGTTCAATTATGTATACTAAACACTCTGTGAAAGAATTAGCACAATCGGTTGGAATATAGAGATTTTATTAACGTTTATAACAAAATCGTGTTTTTACCGCAAGAAACGACGATTTTTACAATTGGCCGATTTACACAAACAAACCCATATTCCTCTGCATGCGAACGTAAAAATTGTTGTTACATACAGGTGACTCTACATGAATTTAACATTTTTTTAAGAAATTAGACAAATCCCACGGAATTTGTAGAATTTATTGATATTGATATAGTTAAAATCTCGCAAAAACGAAATTTTTTGAAGGATTTTTTTTTTGTGGGGAAAATCGAAACCAGTGATATAATACAGTTCAATCATGTATACTAAACACTCTGTCAAAGAATTAGCACAATCGGTTGTAATATAGAGATTTTATTAACGTTTATAGCAAAATCGTGTTTTTACCGCAAGAAACGACGATTTTTACAATTGGACGATTTACACAAACAAACCCATATTCCTCTGCATGCGAAAGTGAAATTGTTGTTATATATAGGTGAATCCACATGAATTTAACATTTTTTTAAGAAATTAGACAAATCCCACTGAATTTGTAGATTTTATTGATATTTATATAGTTAGAAAACTCGCAAAAACGAAATTTTTGGAAGGATTTTTTTTGTGGGGAAAATCGAAACCAGTGACATAATACAGTTCAATCATGTATACTAAACACTCTGTGAAAGAATTAGCACAATCGGATGGAATATAGAGATTTTATTAACGTTTATAACAAAATCGTGTTTTTACCGCAAGAAACGACGATTTTTACAATTGGACGATTTACACAAACAAACCCATATTCCTCTGCATGCGAACGTGAAATTGTTGTTATATACGGGTGACTCCACATGAATTTAACATTTTTTTAAGAAATTAGACAAATCCCCCGGAATTTGTAGATTTTATTGATATTTATATAGTTAAAATCTCGCAAAAACGAAATTTTTTGAAGGATTTTTTTTGTGGGGAAAATTGAAACCAGTGATATAATACAGTTCAATCATGTATACTAAACACTCTGTCAAAGAATTAGCACAATCGGTTGGAATATAGAGATTTTATTAATGTTTATAGCAAAATCGTGTTTTTACCGCAAGAAACGACGATTTTTACAATTGGACGATTTACACAAACAAACCAACATTCCTCTGCATGCGAACGTGAAATTGTTGTTATATATAGGTGAATCCACATGAATTTAACATTTTTTTAAGAAATTAGACAAATCCCACGGAATTTGTAGATTTTATTGATATTTATATAGTTAAAATCTCGCAAAAACGAAATTTTTTGAAGGATTTTTTTTTTGTGGGGAAAATCGAAACCAGTGATATAATACAGTTCAATTATGTATACTAAACACTCTGTGAAAGAATTAGCACAATCGGTTGGAATATAGAGATTTTATTAACGTTTATAACAAAATCGTGTTTTTACCGCAAGAAACGACGATTTTTACAATTGGACGATTTACACAAACAAACCCATATTCCTCTGCATGCGAACGTGAAATTGTTGTTACATACAGGTGACTCCACATGAATTTAACATTTTTCTAAGAAATTAGACAAATCCCACGGAATTTGTAGATTTTATTGATATTGATATAGTTAAAATCTCGCAAAAACGAAATTTTTTGAAGGATTTTTTTTTGTGGGGAAAATCGAAACCAGTGATATAATACAGTTCAATCATGTATACTAAACACTCTGTCAAAGAATTAGCACAATCGGTTGGAATATAGAGATTTTATTAACGTTTATAGCAAAATCGTGTTTTTACCGCAAGAAACGACGATTTTTACAATTGGACGATTTACACAAACAAACCCATATTCCTCTGCATGCGAAAGTGAAATCGTTGTTATATATAGGTGAATCCACATGAATTTAACATTATTTTAAGAAATTAGACAAATCCCACTGAATTTGTAGATTTTATTGATATTTATATAGTTAGAAAACTCGCAAAATCGAAATTTTTTGAAGGATTTTTTTTGTGGGGAAAATCGAAACCAGTGACATATTACAGTTCAATCATGTATACTAAACACTCTGTGAAAGAATTAGCACAATCGGTTGGAATATAGAGATTTTATTAACGTTTATAACAAAATCGTGTTTTTACCGCAAGAAACGACGATTTTTACAATTGGACGATTTACACAAACAAACCCATATTCCTCTGCATGCGAACGTGAAATTGTTGTTATATACAGGTGACTCCACATGAATTTAACATTTTTTTAAGAAATTAGACAAATCCCACGGAATTTGTATATTTTATAAATATTTATATAGTTAATAATCTCGCAAAAACGAAATTTTTTGAAGGATTTTTTTTTGTGGGGAAAATCGAAACCAGTGATATAATACAGTTCAATCATGTATACTAAACACTCTGTCAAAGAATTAGCACAATCGGTTGGAATATAGAGATTTTATTAACGTTTATAGCAAAATCGTGTTTTTACCGCAAGAAACGACGATTTTTACAATTGGACGATTTACACCAACAAACCCTTATTCCTCCGCATGCGAACGTGAAATTGTTGTTATATATAGGTGAATCCACATGAATTTAACATTTTTTTAAGAAATTAGACAAATCCCACGGAATTTGTAGATTATATTGATATTTATATAGTTAAAAACTCGAAAAAACGAAATTTTTTTAAGGATTTTTTTTTGTGGGGAAATTCGAAACCAGTGACATAATACAGTTCAATCATGTATACTAAACACTCTGTGAAAGAATTAGCACAATCGTTTGGAATATAGTGATTTTATTAACGTTTATAGCAAAATCGTGTTTCTACCGCAAGAAACAACGATTTTTACAATTTGACCATTTTCACAAACAAACCCATATTCCTCTGCATGCGAACGTGAAATTGTTGTTATATATAGGTGACTCCACATGAATTTAACATTTTTTTAAGAAATTAGACAAATCCCCCGGAATTTGTAGATTTTATTGATATTTATATAGTTAAAATCTCGCAAAAACGAAATTTTTTGAAGGATTTTTTTTGTGGGGAAAATCGAAACCAGTGATATTATACAGTTCAATTATGTATACTAAACACTCTGTGAAGGTATTAGCACAATCGGTTGGAATAGAGAGATTTTATTAACGTTTAAAAAAAATCGTGTTTTTACCGCAAGAAACGACGATTTTTACAATTGGACGATTTACACAAACAAACCCATATTCCTCTGCATGCGAACGTGAAATTGTTGTTATATACAGGTGACTCCACATGAATTTAACATTTTTTTAAGAAATTAGACAAATCCCACGGAATTTGTAGATTATATTGATATTTATATAGTTAAAAAACTCGCAAAAACGAAATTTTTTGAAGGATTTTTTTTTTGTGGGGAAAATCGAAACCAGTGACATAATACAGTTCAATCATGTATACTAAACACTCTGTGAAAGAAATAGCACAATCGGTTGGAATATAGAGATTTTATTAGCGTTTATAGCAAAATCGTGTTTTTACCGCAAGAAACGACGATTTTTACAATTTGACGATTTTCACGAACAAACCCATATTCCTCTGCATGCGAACGTGAAATTGTTGTTATATATAGGTGACTCCACATGAATTTAACATTTTTTTAAGAAATTAGACAAATCCCCCGGAATTTGTAGATTTTATTGATATTTATATAGTTAAAAAAATCTCGCAAAAAACGAAATTTTTTGAAGGATTTTTTTTGTGGGGAAAATCGAAACCAGTGATATAATACAGTTCAATCATGTATACTAAACACTCTGTCCAAGAATTAGCACAATCGGTTGGAATAGAGATTTTATTAATGTTTATAGCAAAATCGTGTTTTTACCGCAAGAAACGACGATTTTTACAATTGGACGATTTACACAAACAAACCCATATTCCTCTGCATGCGAACGTGAAATTGTTGTTATATATAGGTGAATCCACATGAATTTAACATTTTTTTAAGAAATTAGACAAATCCCCCGGAATTTGTAGATTTTATTGATATTTATATAGTTAAAATCTCGCAAAAACGAAATTTTTTGAAGGATTTTTTTTTTTGGGGAAAATCGAAACCAGTGATATAATACAGTTCAATCATGTATACTAAACACTCTGCCAAAGAATTAGCACAATCGGTTGGAATATAGAGATTTTATTAACGTTTATAGCAAAATCGTGTTTTTACCGCAAGAAACGACGATTTTTACAATTGGACGATTTACACAAACAAACCCATATTCCTCTGCATGCGAAAGTGAAATCGTTGTTATATATAGGTGAATCCACATGAATTTAACATTATTTTAAGAAATTAGACAAATCCCACTGAATTTGTAGATTTTATTGATATTTATATAGTTAGAAAATTCGCAAAAACGAAATTTTTTGAAGGATTTTTTTTGTGGGGAAAATCGAAACCAGTGACATATTACAGTTCAATCATGTATACTAAACACTCTGTGAAAGAATTAGCACAATCGGTTTGAATATAGAGATTTTATTAACGTTTATAACAAAATCGTGTTTTTACCGCAAGAAACGACGATTTTTACAATTGGACGATTTACACAAACAAACCCATATTCCTCTGCATGCGAACGTGAAATTGTTGTTATATACAGGTGACTCCACATGCATTTAACATTTTTTTAAGAAATTAGACAAATCCCACGGAATTTGTATATTTTATAAATATTTATATAGTTAATAATCTCGCAAAAACGAAATTTTTTGAAGGATTTTTTTTTGTGGGGAAAATCGAAACCAGTGATATAATACAGTTCAATCATGTATACTAAACACTCTGTCAAAGAATTAGCACATTCGGTTGGAATATAGAGATTTTATTAACGTTTATAGCAAAATCGTGTTTTTACCGCAAGAAACGACGATTTTTACAATTGGACGATTTACACAAACAAACCCATATTCCTCCGCATGCGAACGTGAAATTGTTGTTATATATAGGTGAATCCACATGAATTTAACATTTTTTTAAGAAATTAGACAAATCCCACGGAATTTGTAGATTATATTGATATTTATATAGTTAAAAAACTCGAAAAAACGAAATTTTTTGAAGGATTTTTTATTGTGGGGAAATTCGAAACCAGTGACATAATACAGTTCAATCATGTATACTAAACACTCTGTGAAAGAATTAGCACAATCGGTTGGAATAGAGAGATTTTATTAACGTTTAAACAAAATCGTGTTTTTACCGCAAGAAACGACGATTTTTACAATTGGACGATTTACACAAACAAACCCATATTCCTCTGCATGCGAACGTGAAATTGTTATATACAGGTGACTCCACATGAATTTAACATTTTTTTAAGAAATTAGACAAATCCCACGGAATTTGTAGATTATATTGATATTTATATAGTTAAAAAACTCGCAAAAACGAAATTTTTTGAAGGATTTTTTTTTGTGGGGAAAATCGAAACCAGTGACATAATACAGTTCAATCATGTATACTAAACACTCTGTGAAAGAATTAGCACAATCGGTTGGAATATAGAGATTTTATGAGCGTTTATAGCAAAATCGTGTTTTTACCGCAAGAAACGACGATTTTTACAATTGGACGATTTACACAAACAAACCCATATTCCTCTGCATGCGAACGTGAAATTGTTGTTATATATAGGTGACTCCACATGAATTTAACATTTTTTTAAGAAATTAGACAAATCCCCCGGAATTTGTAGATTTTATTGATATTTATATAGTTAAAACCTCGCAAAAACGAAATTTTTTGAAGGATTTTTTTTTGTGGGGAAAATCGAAACCAGTGATATAATACAGTTCAATCATGTATACTAAACACTCTGTCCAAGAATTAGCACAATCGGTTGGAATATAGAGATTTTATTAATGTTTACAGCAAAATCGTGTTTTTACCGCAAGAAACGACGATTTTTACAATTGGACGATTTACACAAACAAACCCTTATTCCTCCGCATGCGAACGTGAAATTGTTGTTATATATAGGTGAATCCACATGAATTTAACATTTTTTTAAGAAATTAGACAAATCCCACGGAATTTGTAGATTATATTGATATTTATATAGTTAAAAAACTCGAAAAAACGAAATTTTTTGAAGGATTTTTTTTTTGTGGGGAAATTCGAAACCAGTGACATAATACAGTTCAATCATGTATACTAAACACTCTGTGAAAGAATTAGCACAATCGGTTGGAATATAGAGATTTTATTAACGTTTATAGCAAAATCGTGTTTTTACGGCAAGAAACAACGATTTTTACAATTTGACCATTTTCACAAACAAACCCATATTCCTCTGCATGCGAACGTGAAATTGTTGTTATATATAGGTGAATCCACATGAATTTAACATTTTTTTAAGAAATTAGACAAATCCCCCGGAATTTGTAGATTTTATTGATATTTATATAGTTAAAATCTCGCAAAAACGAAATTTTTTGAAGGATTTTTTTTTGTGGGGAAATCGAAACCAGTGATATAAAACAGTTAAATTATGTATACTAAACACTCTGTGAAAGAATTAGCACAATCGGTTGGAATATAGAGGTTTTATTAACGTTTATAACAAAATCGAGTTTTTACCGCAAGAAACGACGATTTTTACAATTGGACGATTTACACAAACAAACCCATTTTCCTCTGCATGCGAACGTGAAATTGTTGTGATATACAGGTGACTCCACATGAATTTAACATTTTTTTAAGAAATTAGACAAATCCCACGGAATTTGTAGATTTTATTGATATTTATATAGTTAAAATCTCGCAAAAACGAAATTTTTTGAAGGATTTTTTTTGTGGGGAAAATCGAAACCAGTGACATAATACAGTTCAATCATGTATACTAAACACTCTGTGCAAGAATTAGCACAATCGGTTGGAATATAGAGATTTTATTAATGTTTATAGCAAAATCGTGTTTACCGCAATAAAACGACGATTTTTACAATTGGACGATTTACACAAACAAACCCATATTCCTCTGCATGCGAACGTGAAATTATTCTTATATATAGGTGAATCCACATGAATTTAACATTTTTTTAAGAAATTAGACAAATCCCACGGAATTTGTAGATTTTATTGATATTTATATAGTTAAAATCTCGCAAAAACGAAATTTTTTGAAGGATTTTTTTTTGTGGGGAAAATCGAAACCAGTGATATAATACAGTTCAATTATGTATACTAAACACTCTGTGAAAGAATTAGCACAATCGGTTGAAATATAGAGATTTTATTAACGTTTATAACAAAATCGTGTTTTTACCGCAAGAAACGACGATTTTTACAATTGGACGATTTACACAAACAAACCCATATTCCTCTGAATGCGAACGTGAAATTGTTGTTACATACAGGTGACTCCACATGAATTTAACATTTTTTTAAGAAATTAGACAAATCCCACGGAATTTGTAGATTTTATTGATATTGATATAGTTAAAATCTCGCAAAAACGAAATTTTTTGAAGGATTTTTTTTTGTGGGGAAAATCGAAACCAGTGATATAATACAGTTCAATTATGTATACTAAACACTCTGTGAAAGTATTAGCACAATCGGTTGGAATATAGAGATTTTATTAACGTTTATAACAAAATCGTGTTTTTACCGCAAGAAACGACGATTTTTACAATTGGACGATTTACACAAACAAACCCATATTCCTCTGCATGCGAAAGTGAAATCGTTGTTATATATAGGTGAATCCACATGAATTTAACATTATTTTAAGAAATTAGACAAATCCCACTGAATTTGTAGATTTTATTGATATTTATATAGTTAGAAATCTCGCAAAAACGAAATTTTTTGAAGGATTTTTTTTGTGGGGAAAATCGAAACCAGTGACATATTACAGTTCAATCATGTATACTAAACACTCTGTGAAAGAATTAGCACAATCGGTTGGAATATAGAGATTTTATTAACGGTTATAACAAAATCGTGTTTTTACCGCAAGAAACGACGATTTTTACAATTGGACGATTTACACAAACAAACCCATATTCCTCTGCATGCGAACGTGAAATTGTTGTTATATACAGGTGACTCCACATGAATTTAACATTTTTTTAAGAAATTAGACAAATCCCACGGAATTTGTATATTTTATAAATATTTATATAGTTAATAATCTCGCAAAAACGAAATTTTTTGAAGGATTTTTTTTTGTGGGGAAAATCGAAACCAGTGATATAATACAGTTCAATCATGTATACTAAACACTCTGTCAAAGAATTAGCACATTCGGTTGGAATATAGAGATTTTATTAACGTTTATAGCAAAATCGTGTTTTTACCGCAAGAAACGACGATTTTTACAATTGGACGATTTACACAAACAAACCCTTATTCCTCCGCATGCGAACGTGAAATTGTTGTTATATATAGGTGAATCCACATGAATTTAACATTTTTTTAAGAAATTAGACAAATCCCACGGAATTTGTAGATTATATTGATATTTATATAGTTAAAAAACTCGAAAAAACGAAATTTTTTGAAGGATTTTTTATTGTGGGGAAATTCGAAACCAGTGACATAATACAGTTCAATCATGTATACTAAACACTCTGTGAAAGAATTAGCACAAACGGTTGGAATAGAGAGATTTTATTAACGTTTAAACAAAATCGTGTTTTTACCGCAAGAAACGACGATTTTTACAATTGGACGATTTACACAAACAAACCCATATTCCTCTGCATGCGAACGTGAAATTGTTATATACAGGTGACTCCACATGAATTTAACATTTTTTTAAGAAATTAGACAAATCCCACGGAATTTGTAGATTATATTGATATTTATATAGTTAAAAAACTCGCAAAAACGAAATTTTTTGAAGGATTTTTTTTTGTGGGGAAAATCGAAACCAGTGACATAATACAGTTCAATCATGTATACTAAACACTCTGTGAAAGATTTAGCACAATCGGTTGGAATATAGAGATTTTATTAGCGTTTATAGCAAAATCGTGTTTTTACCGCAAGAAACGACGATTTTTACAATTGGACGATTTACACAAACAAACCCATATTCCTCTGCATGCTAACGTGAAATTGTTGTTATATATAGGTGACTCCACATGAATTTAACATTTTTTTAAGAAATTAGACAAATCCCCCGGAATTTGTAGATTTTATTGATATTTATATAGTTAAAATCTCGCAAAAACGAAATTTTTTGAAGGATTTTTTTTTGTGGGGAAAATCGAAACCAGTGATATAATACAGTTCAATCATGTATACTAAACACTCTGTCCAAGAATTAGCACAATCGGTTGGAATATAGAGATTTTATTAATGTTTATATCAAAATCGTGTTTTTACCGCAAGAAACGACGATTTTTACAATTGGACGATTTACACAAACAAACCCTGATTCCTCCGCATGCGAACGTGAAATTGTTGTTATATATAGGTGAATCCACATGAATTTAACATTTTTTTAAGAAATTAGACAAATCCCACGGAATTTGTAGATTATATTGATATTTATATAGTTAAAAAACTCGAAAAAACGAAATTTTTTGAAGGATTTTTTTTTGTGGGGAAATTCGAAACCAGTGACATAATACAGTTCAATCATGTATTCTAAACACTCTGTGAAAGAATTAGCACAATCGGTTGGAATATAGAGATTTTATTAACGTTCATAGCAAAATCGTGTTTTTACCGCAAGAAACAACGATTTTTACAATTTGACCATTTTCACAAACAAACCCATATTCCTCTGCATGCGAACGTGAAATTGTTGTTATATATAGGTGACTCCACATGAATTTAACATTTTTTTAAGAAATTAGACAAATCCCCCGGAATTTGTAGATTTTATTGATATTTATATAGTTAAAATCTCGCAAAAACGAAATTTTTTGAAGGATTTTTTTTTGTGGGGAAATCGAAACCAGTGATATAAAACAGTTCAATTATGTATACTAAACACTCTGTGAAAGAATTAGCACAATCGGTTGGAATATAGAGATTTTATTAACGTTTATAACAAAATCGAGTTTTTACCGCAAGAAACGACGATTTTTACAATTGGACGATTTACACAAACAAACCCATATTCCTCTGCATGCGAACGTGAAATTGTTGTGATATACAGGTGACTCCACATGAATTTAACATTTTTTTAAGAAATTAGACAAATCCCACGGAATTTGTAGATTTTATTGATATTTATATAGTTAAAATCTCGCAAAAACGAAATTTTTTGAAGGATTTTTTTTTGTGGGGAAAATCGAAACCAGTGATATAATACAGTTCAATTATGTATACTAAACACTCTGTGAAAGAATTAGCACAATCGGTTGGAATATAGAGATTTTATTAACGTTTATAACAAAATCGTGTTTTTACCGCAAGAAACGACGATTTTTACAATTGGACGATTTACACAAACAAACCCATATTCCTCTGCATGCGAACGTGAAATTGTTGTTATATACAGGTGACACCACATGAATTTAACATTTTTTTAAGAAATTAGACAAATCCCACGGAATTTGTAGATTTTATTGATATTTATATAGTTAAAATCTCGCAAAAACGAAATTTTTTGAAGGATTTTTTTTTGTGGGGAAAATCGAAACCAGTGATATAATACAGTTCAATCATGTATACTTAACACTCTGTCAAAGAATTAGCACAATCGGTTGGAATATAGAGATTTTATTAACGTTTATAGCAAAATCGTGTTTTTACCGCAAGAAACGACGATTTTTACAATTGGACGATTTACACAAACAAACCCATATTCCTCTGCATGCGAAAGTGAAATTGTTGTGATATATAGGTGAATCCACATGAATTTAACATTTTTTTAAGAAATGAGACAAATCCCACGGAATTTGTAGATTTTATTGATATTTATATAGTTAAAATCTCGCAAAAACGAAATTTTTTGAAGGATTTTTTTTTGTGGGGAAATCGAAACCAGTGATATAAAACAGTTCAATTATGTATACTAAACACTCTGTGAAAGAATTAGCACAATCGGTTGGAATATAGAGATTTTATTAACGTTTATAACAAAATCGAGTTTTTACCGCAAGAAACGACGATTTTTACAATTGGACGATTTACACAAACAAACCCATATTCCTCTGCATGCGAACGTGAAATTGTTGTTATATACAGGTGACTCCACATGAATTTAACATTTTTTTTAAGAAATTAGACAAATCCCAAGGAATTTGTATATTTTATAAATATTTATATAGTTAATAAACTCGCAAAAACGAAATTTTTTGAAGGATTTTTTTTTGTGGGGAAAATCGAAACCAGTGATATAATGCAGTTCAATCATGTATACTAAACACTCTCAAAGAATTAGCACAATCGGTTGGAATATAGAGATTTTATTAACGTTTATAGCAAAATCGTGTTTTTACCGCAAGAAACGACGATTTTTACAATTGGACGATTTACACAAACAAACCCTTATTCCTCCGCATGCGAACGTGAAATTGTTGTTATATATAGGTGAATCCACATGAATTTAACATTTTTCTAAGAAATTAGACAAATCCCACGGAATTTGTAGATTATATTGATATTTATATAGTTAAAAAAACTCGAAAAAACGAAATTTTTTGAAGGATTTTTTTTTGTGGGGAAATTCGAAACCAGTGACACAATACAGTTCAATCATGTATACTAAACACTCTGTGAAAGAATTAGCACAACCGGTTGGAATATAGAGATTTTATTAACGTTTATAGCAAAATCGTGTTTTTACCGCAAGAAACGATTTTTACAATTTGACCATTTTCACAAACAAACCCATATTCCTCTGCATGCGAACGTGAAATTGTTATATATAGGTGAATCCACATGAATTTAACATTTTTTTAAGAAATTAGACAAATCCCACGGAATTTGTAGATTTTATTGATATTTATATAGTTAAAATCTCGCAAAAACGAAATTTTTTGAAGGATTTTTTTTTGTGGGGAAAATCGAAACCAGTGACATAATACAGTTCAATCATGTATACTAAACACTCTGTCCAAGAATTAGCACAATCGGTTGGAATATAGAGATTTTATTAATGTTTATAGCAAAATCGTGTTTTTACCGCAAGAAACGACGATTTTTACAATTGGACGATTTACACAAACAAACCCGTATTCCTCTGCATGCGAACGTGAAATTGTTGTTATATATAGGTGAATCCACATGAATTTAACATTTTTTTAAGAAATTAGACAAATCCCCCGGAATTTGTAGATTTTATTGATATTTATATAGTTAAAATCTCGCAAAAACGAAATTTTTTGAAGGATTTTTTTTTGTGGGGAAATCGAAACCAGTGATATAAAACAGTTAAATTATGTATACTAAACACTCTGTGAAAGAATTAGCACAATCGGTTGGAATATAGAGGTTTTATTAACGTTTATAACAAAATCGAGTTTTTACCGCAAGAAACGACGATTTTTACAATTGGACGATTTACACAAACAAACCCATTTTCCTCTGCATGCGAACGTGAAATTGTTGTGATATACAGGTGACTCCACATGAATTTAACATTTTTTTAAGAAATTAGACAAATCCCACGGAATTTGTAGATTTTATTGATATTTATATAGTTAAAATCTCGCAAAAACGAAATTTTTTGAAGGATTTTTTTTGTGGGGAAAATCGAAACCAGTGACATAATACAGTTCAATCATGTATACTAAACACTCTGTGAAAGAATTAGCACAATCGGTTGGAATATAGAGATTTTATTAGCGTTTATAGCAAAATCGTGTTTTTACCGCAAGAAACGACGATTTTTACAATTGGACGATTTACACAAACAAACCCATATTCCTCTGCATGCGAACGTGAAATTGTTCTTATATATAGGTGAATCCACATGAATTTAACATTTTTTTAAGAAATTAGACAAATCCCACGGAATTTGTAGATTTTATTGATATTTATATAGTTAAAATCTCGCAAAAACGAAATTTTTTGAAGGATTTTTTTTTGTGGGGAAAATCGAAACCAGTGATATAATACAGTTCAATTATGTATACTAAACACTCTGTGAAAGAATTAGCACAATCGGTTGAAATATAGAGATTTTATTAACGTTTATAACAAAATCGTGTTTTTACCGCAAGAAACGACGATTTTTACAATTGGACGATTTACACAAACAAACCAATATTCCTCTGAATGCGAACGTGAAATTGTTGTTACATACAGGTGACTCCACATGAATTTAACATTTTTTTAAGAAATTAGACAAATCCCACGGAATTTGTAGATTATATTGATATTTATATAGTTAAAAAACTCGCAAAAACGAAATTTTTTGAAGGATTTTTTTTTGTGGGGAAAATCGAAACCAGTGACATAATACAGTTCAATCATGTATACTAAACACTCTGTGAAAGAATTAGCACAATCGGTTGGAATATAGAGATTTTATTAGCGTTTATAGCAAAATCGTGTTTTTACCGCAAGAAACGACGATTTTTACAATTGGACGATTTACACAAACAAACCCATATTCCTCTGCATGCTAACGTGAAATTGTTGTTATATATAGGTGACTCCACATGAATTTAACATTTTTTTAAGAAATTAGACAAATCCCCCGGAATTTGTAGATTTTATTGATATTTATATAGTTAAAATCTCGCAAAAACGAAATTTTTTGAAGGATTTTTTTTTGTGGGGAAAATCGAAACCAGTGATATAATACAGTTCAATCATGTATACTAAACACTCTGTCCAAGAATTAGCACAATCGGTTGGAATATAGAGATTTTATTAATGTTTACATCAAAATCGTGTTTTTACCGCAAGAAACGACGATTTTTACAATTGGACGATTTACACAAACAAACCCTGATTCCTCCGCATGCGAACGTGAAATTGTTGTTATATATAGGTGAATCCACATGAATTTAACATTTTTTTAAGAAATTAGACAAATCCCACGGAATTTGTAGATTATATTGATATTTATATAGTTAAAAAACTCGAAAAAACGAAATTTTTTGAAGGATTTTTTTTTGTGGGGAAATTCGAAACCAGTGACATAATACAGTTCAATCATGTATTCTAAACACTCTGTGAAAGAATTAGCACAATCGGTTGGAATATAGAGATTTTATTAACGTTTATAGCAAAATCGTGTTTTTACCGCAAGAAACAACGATTTTTACAATTTGACCATTTTCACAAACAAACCCATATTCCTCTGCTTGCGAACGTGAAATTGTTGTTATATATAGGTGACTCCACATGAATTTAACATTTTTTTAAGAAATTAGACAAATCCCCCGGAATTTGTAGATTTTATTGATATTTATATAGTTAAAATCTCGCAAAAACGAAATTTTTGAAGGATTTTTTTTTGTGGGGAAATCGAAACCAGTGATATAAAACAGTTCAATTATGTATACTAAACACTCTGTGAAAGAATTAGCACAATCGGTTGGAATATAGAGATTTTATTAACGTTTATAACAAAATCGAGTTTTTACCGCAAGAAACGACGATTTTTACAATTGGACGATTTACACAAACAAACCCATATTCCTCTGCATGCGAACGTGAAATTGTTGTGATATACAGGTGACTCCACATGAATTTAACATTTTTTTAAGAAATTAGACAAATCCCACGGAATTTGTAGATTTTATTGATATTTATATAGTTAAAATCTCGCAAAAACGAAATTTTTTGAAGGATTTTTTTTTGTGGGGAAAATCGAAACCAGTGATATAATACAGTTCAATTATGTATACTAAACACTCTGTGAAAGAATTAGCACAATCGGTTGGAATATAGAGATTTTATTAACGTTTATAACAAAATCGTGTTTTTACCGCAAGAAACGACGATTTTTACAATTGGACGATTTACACAAACAAACCCATATTCCTCTGCATGCGAACGTGAAATTGTTGTTATATACAGGTGACACCACATGAATTTAACATTTTTTTAAGAAATTAGACAAATCCCACGGAATTTGTAGATTTTATTGATATTTATATAGTTAAAATCTCGCAAAAACGAAATTTTTTGAAGGATTTTTTTTTGTGGGGAAAATCGAAACCAGTGATATAATACAGTTCAATCATGTATACTTAACACTCTGTCAAAGAATTAGCACAATCGGTTGGAATATAGAGATTTTATTAACGTTTATAGCAAAATCGTGTTTTTACCGCAAGAAACGACGATTTTTACAATTGGACGATTTACACAAACAAACCCATATTCCTCTGCATGCGAAAGTGAAATTGTTGTGATATATAGGTGAATCCACATGAATTTAACATTTTTTTAAGAAATGAGACAAATCCCACGGAATTTGTAGATTTTATTGATATTTATATAGTTAAAAAACTCGCAAAAACGAAATTTTTTGAAGGATTTTTTTTCTGGGGAAAATCGTAACCAGTGACATAATACAGTTCAATCATGTATACTAAACACTCTGTGAAAGAATTAGCACAATCGGTTGGAATATAGAGATTTTATTAACGTTTATAACAAAATCGTGTTTTTACCGCAAGAAACGACGATTTTTACAATTGGACGATTTACACAAACAAACCCATATTCCTCTGCATGCGAACGTGAAATTGTTGTTATATACAGGTGACTCCACATGAATTTAACATTTTTTTTAAGAAATTAGACAAATCCCAAGGAATTTGTATATTTTATAAATATTTATATAGTTAATAAACTCGCAAAAACGAAATTTTTTGAAGGATTTTTTTTTGTGGGGAAAATCGAAACCAGTGATATAATGCAGTTCAATCATGTATACTAAACACTCTCAAAGAATTAGCACAATCGGTTGGAATATAGAGATTTTATTAACGTTTATAGCAAAATCGTGTTTTTACCGCAAGAAACGACGATTTTTACAATTGGACGATTTACACAAACAAACCCTTATTCCTCCGCATGCGAACGTGAAATTGTTGTTATATATAGGTGAATCCACATGAATTTAACATTTTTCTAAGAAATTAGACAAATCCCACGGAATTTGTAGATTATATTGATATTTATATAGTTAAAAAAACTCGAAAAAACGAAATTTTTTGAAGGATTTTTTTTTGTGGGGAAATTCGAAACCAGTGACACAATACAGTTCAATCATGTATACTAAACACTCTGTGAAAGAATTAGCACAATCGGTTGGAATATAGAGATTTTATTAACGTTTATAGCAAAATCGTGTTTTTACCGCAAGAAACGATTTTTACAATTTGACCATTTTCACAAACAAACCCATATTCCTCTGCATGCGAACGTGAAATTGTTATATATAGGTGAATCCACATGAATTTAACATTTTTTTAAGAAATTAGACAAATCCCACGGAATTTGTAGATTTTATTGATATTTATATAGTTAAAATCTCGCAAAAACGAAATTTTTTGAAGGATTTTTTTTTGTGGGGAAAATCGAAACCAGTGACATAATACAGTTCAATCATGTATACTAAACACTCTGTCCAAGAATTAGCACAATCGGTTGGAATATAGAGATTTTATTAATGTTTATAGCAAAATCGTGTTTTTACCGCAAGAAACGACGATTTTTACAATTGGACGATTTACACAAACAAACCCGTATTCCTCTGCATGCGAACGTGAAATTGTTGTTATATATAGGTGAATCCACATGAATTTAACATTTTTTTAAGAAATTAGACAAATCCCACGGAATTTGTAGATTTTATTGATATTTATATAGTTAAAATCTCGCAAAAACGAAATTTTTTGAAGGATTTTTTTTTGTGGGGAAAATCGAAACCAGTGATATAATACAGTTCAATTATGTATACTAAACACTCTGTGAAAGAATTAGCACAATCGGTTGGAATATAGAGATTTTATTAACGTTTATAACAAAATCGTGTTTTTACCGCAAGAAACGACGATTTTTACAATTGGACGATTTACACAAACAAACCCATATTCCTCTGCATGCGAACGTGAAATTGTTGTTATATACAGGTGACTCCACATGAATTTAACATTTTTTTAAGAAATTAGACAAATCCCACGGAATTTGTAGATTTTATTGATATTTATATAGTTAAAATCTCGCAAAAACGAAATTTTTTGAAGGATTTTTTTTTGTGGGGAAATCGAAACCAGTGATATAAAACAGTTCAATTATGTATACTAAACACTCTGTGAAAGAATTAGCACAATCGGTTGGAATATAGAGATTTTATTAACGTTTATAACAAAATCGAGTTTTTACCGCAAGAAACGACGATTTTTACAATTGGACGATTTACACAAACAAACCCATATTCCTCTGCATGCGAACGTGAAATTGTTGTGATATACAGGTGACTCCACATGAATTTAACATTTTTTTAAGAAATTAGACAAATCCCACGGAATTTGTAGATTTTATTGATATTTATATAGTTAAAATCTCGCAAAAACGAAATTTTTTGAAGGATTTTTTTTGTGGGGAAAATCGAAACCAGTGACATAATACAGTTCAATCATGTATACTAAGCACTCTGTGAAAGAATTAGCACAATCGGTTGGAATATAGAGATTTTATTAGCGTTTATAGCAAAATCGTGTTTTTACCGCAAGAAACGACGATTTTTACAATTTGACGATTTTCACGAACAAACCCATATTCCTCTGCATGCGAACGTGAAATTGTTGTTATATATAGGTGACTCCACATGAATTTAACATTTTTTTAAGAAATTAGACAAATCCCCCGGAATTTGTAGATTTTATTGATATTTATATAGTTAAAATCTCGCAAAAACGAAATTTTTTGAAGGATTTTTTTTTGTGGGGAAAATCGAAACCAGTGATATAATACAGTTCAATCATGTATACTAAACACTCTGTCCAAGAATTAGCACAATCGGTTGGAATATAGAGATTTTATTAATGTTTATAGCAAAATCGTGTTTACCGCAAGAAACGACGATTTTTACAATTGGACGATTTACACAAACAAACCCATATTCCTCTGCATGCGAACGTGAAATTGTTGTTATATATAGGTGAATCCACATGAATTTAACATTTTTTTAAGAAATTAGACAAATCCCACGGAATTTGTAGATTTTATTGATATTTATATAGTTAAAATCTCGCAAAAACGAAATTTTTTGAAGGATTTTTTTTTGTGGGGAAAATCGAAACCAGTGATATAATACAGTTCAATTATGTATACTAAACACTCTGTGAAAGAATTAGCACAATCGGTTGGAATATAGAGATTTTATTAACGTTTATAACAAAATCGTGTTTTTACCGCAAGAAACGACGATTTTTACAATTGGACGATTTACACAAACAAACCCATATTCCTCTGCATGCGAACGTGAAATTGTTGTTATATACAGGTGACTCCACATGAATTTAACATTTTTTTAAGAAATTAGACAAATCCCACGGAATTTGTAGATTTTATTGATATTTATATAGTTAAAATCTCGCAAAAACGAAATTTTTTGAAGGATTTTTTTTTGTGGGGAAAATCGAAACCAGTGATATAATACAGTTCAATCATGTATACTTAACACTCTGTCAAAGAATTAGCACAATCGGTTGGAATATAGAGATTTTATTAACGTTTATAGCAAAATCGTGTTTTTACCGCAAGAAACGACGATTTTTACAATTGGACGATTTACACAAACAAACCCATATTCCTCTGCATGCGAAAGTGAAATTGTTGTTATATATAGGTGAATCCACATGAATTTAACATTTTTTTAAGAAATTAGACAAATCCCACGGAATTTGTAGATTTTATTGATATTTATATAGTTAAAAAACTCGCAAAAACGAAATTTTTTGAAGGATTTTTTTTCTGGGGAAAATCGAAACCAGTGACATAATACAGTTCAATCATGTATACTAAACACTCTGTGCAAGAATTAGCACAATCGGTTGGAATATAGAGATTTTATTAACGTTTATAACAAAATCGTGTTTTTACCGCAAGAAACGACGATTTTTACAATTGGACGATTTACACAAACAAACCCATATTCCTCTGCATGCGAACGTGAAATTGTTGTTATATACAGGTGACTCCACATGAATTTAACATTTTTTTTAAGAAATTAGACAAATCCCAAGGAATTTGTATATTTTATAAATATTTATATAGTTAATAATCTCGCAAAAACGAAATTTTTTGAAGGATTTTTTTTTGTGGGCAAAATCGAAACCAGTGATATAATGCAGTTCAATCATGTATACTAAACACTCTCAAAGAATTAGCACAATCGGTTGGAATATAGAGATTTTATTAACGTTTATAGCAAAATCGTGTTTTTACCGCAAGAAACGACGATTTTTACAATTGGACGATTTACACAAACAAACCCTTATTCCTCCGCATGCGAACGTGAAATTGTTGTTATATATAGGTGAATCCACATGAATTTAACATTTTTTTAAGAAATTAGACAAATCCCACGGAATTTGTAGATTATATTGATATTTATATAGTTAAAAAACTCGAAAAAACGAAATTTTTTGAAGGATTTTTTTTTGTGGGGAAATTCGAAACCAGTGACACAATACAGTTCAATCATGTATACTAAACACTCTGTGAAAGAATTAGCACAATCGGTTGGAATATAGAGATTTTATTAACGTTTATAGCAAAATCGTGTTTTTACCGCAAGAAACGATTTTTACAATTTGACCATTTTCACAAACAAACCCATATTCCTCTGCATGCGAACGTGAAATTGTTATATATAGGTGAATCCACATGAATTTAACATTTTTTTAAGAAATTAGACAAATCCCACGGAATTTGTAGATTTTATTTATATTTATATAGTTAAAATCTCGCAAAAACGAAATTTTTTGAAGGATTTTTTTTTGTGGGGAAAATCGAAACCAGTGACATAATACAGTTCAATCATGTATACTAAACACTCTGTCCAAGAATTAGCACAATCGGTTGGAATATAGAGATTTTATTAATGTTTATAGCAAAATCGTGTTTTTACCGCAAGAAACGACGATTTTTACAATTGGACGATTTACACAAACAAACCCATATTCCTCTGCATGCGAATTTGAAATTGTTGTTATATATAGGTGAATCCACATGAATTTAACTTTTTTTAAGAAATTAGACAAATCCCACGGAATTTGTAGATTTTATTGATATTTATATAGTTAAAATCTCGCAAAAACGAAATTTTTTGAAGGATTTTTTTTTGTGGGGAAAATCGAAACCAGTGATATAATACAGTTCAATTATGTATACTAAACACTCTGTGAAAGAATTAGCACAATCGGTTGGAATATAGAGATTTTATTAACGTTTATAACAAAATCGTGTTTTTACCGCAAGAAACGACGATTTTTACAATTGGACGATTTACACAAACAAACCCATATTCCTCTGCATGCGAACGTGAAATTGTTGTTATATACAGGTGACTCCACATGAATTTAACATTCTTTTAAGAAATTAGACAAATCCCACGGAATTTGTAGATTTTATTGATATTTATATAGTTAAAATATCGCAAAAACGAAATTTTTTGAAGGATTTTTTTTTGTGGGGAAAATCGAAACCAGTGATATAATACAGTTCAATCATGTATACTAAACACTCTGTGAAAGTATTAGCACAATCGGTTGGAATATAGAGGTTTTATTAACGTTTATAACAAAATCGTGTTTTTACCGCAAGAAACGACTTTTTTTACAATTGGACGATTTACACAAACAAACCCATATTCCTCTGCATGCGAACGTGAAATTGTTGTTATATACAGGTGACTCCACATGAATTTAACATTTTTTTAAGAAATTAGACAAATCCCAAGGAATTTGTATATTTTATAAATATTTATATGGTTAATAATCTCGCAAAAACGAAATTTTTTGAAGGATTTTTTTTTGTGGGGAAAATCGAAACCAGTGTTATAATACAGTTCAATCATGTATACTAAACACTCTGTCAAAGAATTAGCACAATCGGTTGGAATATGGAGATTTTATTAACGTTTATAGCAAAATCGTGTTTTTACCGCAAGAAACGACGATTTTTACAATTGGACGATTTACACAAACAAACCCTTATTCCTCCGCATGCGAACGTGAAATTGTTGTTATATATAGGTGAATCCACATGAATTTAACATTTTTCTAAGAAATTAGACAAATCCCACGGAATTTGTAGATTATATTGATATTTATATAGTTAAAAAAACTCGAAAAAACAAAATTTTTTGAAGGATTTTTTTTTGTGGGGAAATTCGAAACCAGTGACACAATACAGTTCAATCATGTATACTAAACACTCTGTGAAAGAATTAGCACAATCGGTTGGAATATAGAGATTTTATTAACGTTTATAGCAAAATCGTGTTTTTACCGCAAGAAACGATTTTTACAATTTGACCATTTTCACAAACAAACCCATATTCCTCTGCATGCGAACGTGAAATTGTTATATATAGGTGAATCCACATGAATTTAACATTTTTTTAAGAAATTAGACAAATCCCACGGAATTTGTAGATTTTATTGATATTTATATAGTTAAAATCTCGCAAAAACGAAATTTTTTGAAGGATTTTTTTTTGTGGGGAAAATCGAAACCAGTGACATAATACAGTTCAATCATGTATACTAAACACTCTGTCCAAGAATTAGCACAATCGGTTGGAATATAGAGATTTTAAAAATGTTTATAGCAAAATCGTGTTTTTACCGCAAGAAACGACGATTTTTACAATTGGACGATTTACACAAACAAACCCGTATTCCTCTGCATGCGAACGTGAAATTGTTGTTATATATAGGTGAATCCACATGAATTTAACATTTTTTTAAGAAATTAGACAAATCCCACGGAATTTGTAGATTTTATTGATATTTATATAGTTAAAATCTCGCAAAAACGAAATTTTTTGAAGGATTTTTTTTTGTGGGGAAAATCGAAACCAGTGATATAATACAGTTCAATTATGTATACTAAACACTCTGTGAAAGAATTAGCACAATCGGTTGGAATATAGAGATTTTATTAACGTTTATAACAAAATCGTGTTTTTACCGCAAGAAACGACGATTTTTACAATTGGACGATTTACACAAACAAACCCATATTCCTCTGCATGCGAACGTGAAATTGTTGTTATATACAGGTGACTCCACATGAATTTAACATTTTTTTAAGAAATTAGACAAATCCCACGGAATTTGTAGATTTTATTGATATTTATATAGTTAAAATCTCGCAAAAACGAAATTTTTTGAAGGATTTTTTTTTGTGGGGAAATCGAAACCAGTGATATAAAACAGTTCAATTATGTATACTAAACACTCTGTGAAAGAATTAGCACAATCGGTTGGAATATAGAGATTTTATTAACGTTTATAACAAAATCGAGTTTTTACCGCAAGAAACGACGATTTTTACAATTGGACGATTTACACAAACAAACCCATATTCCTCTGCATGCGAACGTGAAATTGTTGTGATATACAGGTGACTCCACATGAATTTAACATTTTTTTAAGAAATTAGACAAATCCCACGGAATTTGTAGATTTTATTGATATTTATATAGTTAAAATCTCGCAAAAACGAAATTTTTTGAAGGATTTTTTTTTGTGGGGAAAATCGAAACCAGTGACATAATACAGTTCAATCATGTATACTAAGCACTCTGTGAAAGAATTAGCACAATCGGTTGGAATATAGAGATTTTATTAGCGTTTATAGCAAAATCGTGTTTTTACCGCAAGAAACGACGATTTTTACAATTTGACGATTTTCACGAACAAACCCATATTCCTCTGCATGCGAACGTGAAATTGTTGTTATATATAGGTGACTCCACATGAATTTAACATTTTTTTAAGAAATTAGACAAATCCCCCGGAATTTGTAGATTTTATTGATATTTATATAGTTAAAATCTCGCAAAAACGAAATTTTTTGAAGGATTTTTTTTTGTGGGGAAAATCGAAACCAGTGATATAATACAGTTCAATCATGTATACTAAACACTCTGTCCAAGAATTAGCACAATCGGTTGGAATATAGAGATTTGATTAATGTTTATAGCAAAATCGTGTTTACCGCAAGAAACGACGATTTTTACAATTGGACGATTTACACAAACAAACCCATATTCCTCTGCATGCGAACGTGAAATTGTTGTTATATATAGGTGAATCCACATGAATTTAACATTTTTTTAAGAAATTAGACAAATCCCACGGAATTTGTAGATTTTATTGATATTTATATAGTTAAAATCTCGCAAAAACGAAATTTTTTGAAGGATTTTTTTTTGTGGGGAAAATCGAAACCAGTGATATAATACAGTTCAATTATGTATACTAAACACTCTGTGAAAGAATTAGCACAATCGGTTGGAATATAGAGATTTTATTAACGTTTATAACAAAATCGTGTTTTTACCGCAAGAAACGACGATTTTTACAATTGGACGATTTACACAAACAAACCCATATTCCTCTGCATGCGAACGTGAAATTGTTGTTATATACAGGTGACTCCACATGAATTTAACATTTTTTTAAGAAATTAGACAAATCCCACGGAATTTGTAGATTTTATTGATATTTATATAGTTAAAATCTCGCAAAAACGAAATTTTTTGAAGGATTTTTTTTTGTGGGGAAAATCGAAACCAGTGATATAATACAGTTCAATCATGTATACTTAACACTCTGTCAAAGAATTAGCACAATCGGTTGGAATATAGAGATTTTATTAACGTTTATAG
Source organism: Periplaneta americana (assembly GCF_040183065.1). Taxonomy (NCBI): domain Eukaryota; kingdom Metazoa; phylum Arthropoda; class Insecta; order Blattodea; family Blattidae; genus Periplaneta; species Periplaneta americana. The sequence continues at coordinate 177,666,667 of NC_091127.1, forward strand.
CAAAATCGTGTTTTTACCGCAAGAAACGACGATTTTTACAATTGGACGATTTACACAAACAAACCCATATTCCTCTGCATGCGAAAGTGAAATTGTTGTTATATATAGGTGAATCCACATGAATTTAACATTTTTTTTAAGAAATTAGACAAATCCCACGGAATTTGTAGATTTTATTGATATTTATATAGTTAAAAAACTCGCAAAAACGAAATTTTTTGAAGGATTTTTTTTCTGGGGAAAATCGAAACCAGTGACATAATACAGTTCAATCATGTATACTAAACACTCTGTGCAAGAATTAGCACAATCGGTTGGAATATAGAGATTTTATTAACGTTTATAGCAAAATCGTGTTTTTACCGCAAGAAACGATTTTTACAATTTGACCATTTTCACAAACAAACCCATATTCCTCTGCATGCGAACGTGAAATTGTTATATATAGGTGAATCCACATGAATTTAACATTTTTTTAAGAAATTAGACAAATCCCACGGAATTTGTAGATTTTATTTATATTTATATAGTTAAAATCTCGCAAAAACGAAATTTTTTGAAGGATTTTTTTTTGTGGGGAAAATCGAAACCAGTGACATAATACAGTTCAATCATGTATACTAAACACTCTGTCCAAGAATTAGCACAATCGGTTGGAATATAGAGATTTTATTAATGTTTATAGCAAAATCGTGTTTTTACCGCAAGAAACGACGATTTTTACAATTGGACGATTTACACAAACAAACCCATATTCCTCTGCATGCGAATTTGAAATTGTTGTTATATATAGGTGAATCCACATGAATTTAACTTTTTTTAAGAAATTAGACAAATCCCACGGAATTTGTAGATTTTATTGATATTTATATAGTTAAAATCTCGCAAAAACGAAATTTTTTGAAGGATTTTTTTTTGTGGGGAAAATCGAAACCAGTGATATAATACAGTTCAATTATGTATACTAAACACTCTGTGAAAGAATTAGCACAATCGATTGGAATATAGAGATTTTATTAACGTTTATAACAAAATCGTGTTTTTACCGCAAGAAACGACGATTTTTACAATTGGACGATTTACACAAACAAACCCATATTCCTCTGCATGCGAACGTGAAATTGTTGTTATATACAGGTGACTCCACATGAATTTAACATTCTTTTAAGAAATTAGACAAATCCCACGGAATTTGTAGATTTTATTGATATTTATATAGTTAAAATATCGCAAAAACGAAATTTTTTGAAGGATTTTTTTTTGTGGGGAAAATCGAAACCAGTGATATAATACAGTTCAATCATGTATACTAAACACTCTGTGAAAGTATTAGCACAATCGGTTGGAATATAGAGGTTTTATTAACGTTTATAACAAAATCGTGTTTTTACCGCAAGAAACGACTTTTTTTACAATTGGACGATTTACACAAACAAACCCATATTCCTCTGCATGCGAACGTGAAATTGTTGTTATATACAGGTGACTCCACATGAATTTAATATTTTTTTAAGAAATTAGACAAATCCCAAGGAATTTGTATATTTTATAAATATTTATATAGTTAATAATCTCGCAAAAACGAAATTTTTTGAAGGATTTTTTTTTGTGGGGAAAATCGAAACCAGTGTTATAATACAGTTCAATCATGTATACTAAACACTCTGTCAAAGAATTAGCACAATCGGTTGGAATATGGAGATTTTATTAACGTTTATAGCAAAATCGTGTTTTTACCGCAAGAAACGACGATTTTTACAATTGGACGATTTACACAAACAAACCCATATTCCTCTGCATGCGAACGTGAAATTTTTGTTATATATAGGTGAATCCACATGAATTTAACATTTTTTTAAGAAATTAGACAAATCCCACGGAATTTGTAGATTTTATTGATATTTATATAGTTAAAATCTCGCAAAAACGAAATTTTTTGAAGGATTTTTTTTTGTGGGGAAAATCGAAACCAGTGATATAATACAGTTCAATTATGTATACTAAACACTCTGTGAAAGAATTAGCACAATCGGTTGGAATATAGAGATTTTATTAACGTTTATAACAAAATCGTGTTTTTACCGCAAGAAACGACGATTTTTACAATTGGACGATTTACACAAACAAACCCATATTCCTCTGCATGCGAACGTGAAATTGTTGTTATATACAGGTGACTCCACATGAATTTAACATTCTTTTAAGAAATTAGACAAATCCCACGGAATTTGTAGATTTTATTGATATTTATATAGTTAAAATATCGCAAAAACGAAATTTTTTGAAGGATTTTTTTTTGTGGGGAAAATCGAAACCAGTGATATAATACAGTTCAATCATGTATACTAAACACTCTGTGAAAGTATTAGCACAATCGGTTGGAATATAGAGGTTTTATTAACGTTTATAACAAAATCGTGTTTTTACCGCAAGAAACGACTTTTTTTACAATTGGACGATTTACACAAACAAACCCATATTCCTCTGCATGCGAACGTGAAATTGTTGTTATATACAGGTGACTCCACATGAATTTAACATTTTTTTAAGAAATTAGACAAATCCCAAGGAATTTGTATATTTTATAAATATTTATATGGTTAATAATCTCGCAAAAACGAAATTTTTTGAAGGATTTTTTTTTGTGGGGAAAATCGAAACCAGTGTTATAATACAGTTCAATCATGTATACTAAACACTCTGTCAAAGAATTAGCACAATCGGTTGGAATATGGAGATTTTATTAACGTTTATAGCAAAATCGTGTTTTTACCGCAAGAAACGACGATTTTTACAATTGGACGATTTACACAAACAAACCCTTATTCCTCCGCATGCGAACGTGAAATTGTTGTTATATATAGGTGAATCCACATGAATTTAACATTTTTCTAAGAAATTAGACAAATCCCACGGAATTTGTAGATTATATTGATATTTATATAGTTAAAAAAACTCGAAAAAACAAAATTTTTTGAAGGATTTTTTTTTGTGGGGAAATTCGAAACCAGTGACACAATACAGTTCAATCATGTATACTAAACACTCTGTGAAAGAATTAGCACAATCGGTTGGAATATAGAGATTTTATTAACGTTTATAGCAAAATCGTGTTTTTACCGCAAGAAACGATTTTTACAATTTGACCATTTTCACAAACAAACCCATATTCCTCTGCATGCGAACGTGAAATTGTTATATATAGGTGAATCCACATGAATTTAACATTTTTTTAAGAAATTAGACAAATCCCACGGAATTTGTAGATTTTATTGATATTTATATAGTTAAAATCTCGCAAAAACGAAATTTTTTGAAGGATTTTTTTTTGTGGGGAAAATCGAAACCAGTGACATAATACAGTTCAATCATGTATACTAAACACTCTGTCCAAGAATTAGCACAATCGGTTGGAATATAGAGATTTTAAAAATGTTTATAGCAAAATCGTGTTTTTACCGCAAGAAACGACGATTTTTACAATTGGACGATTTACACAAACAAACCCGTATTCCTCTGCATGCGAACGTGAAATTGTTGTTATATATAGGTGAATCCACATGAATTTAACATTTTTTTAAGAAATTAGACAAATCCCACGGAATTTGTAGATTTTATTGATATTTATATAGTTAAAATCTCGCAAAAACGAAATTTTTTGAAGGATTTTTTTTTGTGGGGAAAATCGAAACCAGTGATATAATACAGTTCAATTATGTATACTAAACACTCTGTGAAAGAATTAGCACAATCGGTTGGAATATAGAGATTTTATTAACGTTTATAACAAAATCGTGTTTTTACCGCAAGAAACGACGATTTTTACAATTGGACGATTTACACAAACAAACCCATATTCCTCTGCATGCGAACGTGAAATTGTTGTTATATACAGGTGACTCCACATGAATTTAACATTTTTTTAAGAAATTAGACAAATCCCACGGAATTTGTAGATTTTATTGATATTTATATAGTTAAAATCTCGCAAAAACGAAATTTTTTGAAGGATTTTTTTTTGTGGGGAAATCGAAACCAGTGATATAAAACAGTTCAATTATGTATACTAAACACTCTGTGAAAGAATTAGCACAATCGGTTGGAATATAGAGATTTTATTAACGTTTATAACAAAATCGAGTTTTTACCGCAAGAAACGACGATTTTTACAATTGGACGATTTACACAAACAAACCCATATTCCTCTGCATGCGAACGTGAAATTGTTGTGATATACAGGTGACTCCACATGAATTTAACATTTTTTTAAGAAATTAGACAAATCCCACGGAATTTGTAGATTTTATTGATATTTATATAGTTAAAATCTCGCAAAAACGAAATTTTTTGAAGGATTTTTTTTGTGGGGAAAATCGAAACCAGTGACATAATACAGTTCAATCATGTATACTAAGCACTCTGTGAAAGAATTAGCACAATCGGTTGGAATATAGAGATTTTATTAGCGTTTATAGCAAAATCGTGTTTTTACCGCAAGAAACGACGATTTTTACAATTTGACGATTTTCACGAACAAACCCATATTCCTCTGCATGCGAACGTGAAATTGTTGTTATATATAGGTGACTCCACATGAATTTAACATTTTTTTAAGAAATTAGACAAATCCCCCGGAATTTGTAGATTTTATTGATATTTATATAGTTAAAATCTCGCAAAAACGAAATTTTTTGAAGGATTTTTTTTTGTGGGGAAAATCGAAACCAGTGATATAATACAGTTCAATCATGTATACTAAACACTCTGTCCAAGAATTAGCACAATCGGTTGGAATATAGAGATTTGATTAATGTTTATAGCAAAATCGTGTTTACCGCAAGAAACGACGATTTTTACAATTGGACGATTTACACAAACAAACCCATATTCCTCTGCATGCGAACGTGAAATTGTTGTTATATATAGGTGAATCCACATGAATTTAACATTTTTTTAAGAAATTAGACAAATCCCACGGAATTTGTAGATTTTATTGATATTTATATAGTTAAAATCTCGCAAAAACGAAATTTTTTGAAGGATTTTTTTTTGTGGGGAAAATCGAAACCAGTGATATAATACAGTTCAATTATGTATACTAAACACTCTGTGAAAGAATTAGCACAATCGGTTGGAATATAGAGATTTTATTAACGTTTATAACAAAATCGTGTTTTTACCGCAAGAAACGACGATTTTTACAATTGGACGATTTACACAAACAAACCCATATTCCTCTGCATGCGAACGTGAAATTGTTGTTATATACAGGTGACTCCACATGAATTTAACATTTTTTTAAGAAATTAGACAAATCCCACGGAATTTGTAGATTTTATTGATATTTATATAGTTAAAATCTCGCAAAAACGAAATTTTTTGAAGGATTTTTTTTTGTGGGGAAAATCGAAACCAGTGATATAATACAGTTCAATCATGTATACTTAACACTCTGTCAAAGAATTAGCACAATCGGTTGGAATATAGAGATTTTATTAACGTTTATAGCAAAATCGTGTTTTTACCGCAAGAAACGACGATTTTTACAATTGGACGATTTACACAAACAAACCCATATTCCTCTGCATGCGAAAGTGAAATTGTTGTTATATATAGGTGAATCCACATGAATTTAACATTTTTTTAAGAAATTAGACAAATCCCACGGAATTTGTAGATTTTATTGATATTTATATAGTTAAAAAACTCGCAAAAACGAAATTTTTTGAAGGATTTTTTTTCTGGGGAAAATCGAAACCAGTGACATAATACAGTTCAATCATGTATACTAAACACTCTGTGCAAGAATTAGCACAATCGGTTGGAATATAGAGATTTTATTAACGTTTATAACAAAATCGTGTTTTTACCGCAAGAAACGACGATTTTTACAATTGGACGATTTACACAAACAAACCCATATTCCTCTGCATGCGAACGTGAAATTGTTGTTATATACAGGTGACTCCACATGAATTTAACATTTTTTTTAAGAAATTAGACAAATCCCAAGGAATTTGTATATTTTATAAATATTTATATAGTTAATAATCTCGCAAAAACGAAATTTTTTGAAGGATTTTTTTTTTGTGGGCAAAATCGAAACCAGTGATATAATGCAGTTCAATCATGTATACTAAACACTCTCAAAGAATTAGCACAATCGGTTGGAATATAGAGATTTTATTAACGTTTATAGCAAAATCGTGTTTTTACCGCAAGAAACGACGATTTTTACAATTGGACGATTTACACAAACAAACCCTTATTCCTCCGCATGCGAACGTGAAATTGTTGTTATATATAGGTGAATCCACATGAATTTAACATTTTTTTAAGAAATTAGACAAATCCCACGGAATTTGTAGATTATATTGATATTTATATAGTTAAAAAACTCGAAAAAACGAAATTTTTTGAAGGATTTTTTTTTGTGGGGAAATTCGAAACCAGTGACACAATACAGTTCAATCATGTATACTAAACACTCTGTGAAAGAATTAGCACAATCGGTTGGAATATAGAGATTTTATTAACGTTTATAGCAAAATCGTGTTTTTACCGCAAGAAACGATTTTTACAATTTGACCATTTTCACAAACAAACCCATATTCCTCTGCATGCGAACGTGAAATTGTTATATATAGGTGAATCCACATGAATTTAACATTTTTTTAAGAAATTAGACAAATCCCACGGAATTTGTAGATTTTATTTATATTTATATAGTTAAAATCTCGCAAAAACGAAATTTTTTGAAGGATTTTTTTTTTGTGGGGAAAATCGAAACCAGTGACATAATACAGTTCAATCATGTATACTAAACACTCTGTCCAAGAATTAGCACAATCGGTTGGAATATAGAGATTTTATTAATGTTTATAGCAAAATCGTGTTTTTACCGCAAGAAACGACGATTTTTACAATTGGACGATTTACACAAACAAACCCATATTCCTCTGCATGCGAATTTGAAATTGTTGTTATATATAGGTGAATCCACATGAATTTAACTTTTTTTAAGAAATTAGACAAATCCCACGGAATTTGTAGATTTTATTGATATTTATATAGTTAAAATCTCGCAAAAACGAAATTTTTTGAAGGATTTTTTTTTGTGGGGAAAATCGAAACCAGTGATATAATACAGTTCAATTATGTATACTAAACACTCTGTGAAAGAATTAGCACAATCGGTTGGAATATAGAGATTTTATTAACGTTTATAACAAAATCGTGTTTTTACCGCAAGAAACGACGATTTTTACAATTGGACGATTTACACAAACAAACCCATATTCCTCTGCATGCGAACGTGAAATTGTTGTTATATACAGGTGACTCCACATGAATTTAACATTCTTTTAAGAAATTAGACAAATCCCACGGAATTTGTAGATTTTATTGATATTTATATAGTTAAAATATCGCAAAAACGAAATTTTTTGAAGGATTTTTTTTTGTAGGGAAAATCGAAACCAGTGATATAATACAGTTCAATCATGTATACTAAACACTCTGTGAAAGTATTAGCACAATCGGTTGGAATATAGAGGTTTTATTAACGTTGATAACAAAATCGTGTTTTTACCGCAAGAAACGACTTTTTTTACAATTGGACGATTTACACAAACAAACCCATATTCCTCTGCATGCGAACGTGAAATTGTTGTTATATACAGGTGACTCCACATGAATTTAACATTTTTTTAAGAAATTAGACAAATCCCAAGGAATTTGTATATTTTATATATATTTATATAGTTAATAATCTCGCAAAAACGAAATTTTTTGAAGGATTTTTTTTTGTGGGGAAAATCGAAACCAGTGTTATAATACAGTTCAATCATGTATACTAAACACTCTGTCAAAGAATTAGCACAATCGGTTGGAATATGGAGATTTTATTAACGTTTATAGCAAAATCGTGTTTTTACCGCAAGAAACGACGATTTTTACAATTGGACGATTTACACAAACAAACCCATATTCCTCTGCATGCGAACGTGAAATTGTTGTTATATATAGGTGAATCCACATGAATTTAACATTTTTTTAAGAAATTAGACAAATCCCACGGAATTTGTAGATTTTATTGATATTTATATAGTTAAAATCTCGCAAAAACGAAATTTTTTGAAGGATTTTTTTTTGTGGGGAAAATCGAAACCAGTGATATAATACAGTTCAATTATGTATACTAAACACTCTGTGAAAGAATTAGCACAATCGGTTGGAATATAGAGATTTTATTAACGTTTATAACAAAATCGTGTTTTTACCGCAAGAAACGACGATTTTTACAATTGGACGATTTACACAAACAAACCCATATTCCTCTGCATGCGAACGTGAAATTGTTGTTATATACAGGTGACTCCACATGAATTTAACATTCTTTTAAGAAATTAGACAAATCCCACGGAATTTGTAGATTTTATTGATATTTATATAGTTAAAATATCGCAAAAACGAAATTTTTTGAAGGATTTTTTTTTGTGGGGAAAATCGAAACCAGTGATATAATACAGTTCAATTATGTATACTAAACACTCTGTGAAAGTATTAGCACAATCGGTTGGAATATAGAGATTTTATTAACGTTTAAACAAAATCGTGTTTTTACCGCAAGAAACGACGATTTTTACAATTGGACGATTAACACAAACAAACCCATATTCCTCTGCATGCGAACGTGAAATTGTTGTTATATACAGGTGACTCCACATGAATTTAACATTTTTTTAAGAAATTAGACAAATCCCACGGAATTTGTAGATTATATTGATATTTATATAGTTAAAAAACTCGCAAAAACGAAATTTTTTGAAGGATTTTTTTTTGTGGGGAAAATCGAAACCAGTGACATAATACAGTTCAATCATGTATACTAAACACTCTGTGAAAGAATTAGCACAATCGGTTGGAATATAGAGATTTTATTAGCGTTTATAGCAAAATCGTGTTTTTACCGCAAGAAACGACGATTTTTACAATTTGACGATTTTCACGAACAAACCCATATTCCTCTGCATGCGAACGTGAAATTGTTGTTATATGTAGGTGACTCCACATGAATTTAACATTCTTTTAAGAAATTAGACAAATCCCCCGGAATTTGTAGATTTTATTGATATTTATATAGTTAAAATCTCGCAAAAACGAAATTTTTTGAAGGATTTTTTTTGTGGGGAAAATCGAAACCAGTGACATAATACAGTTCAATCATGTATACTAAACACTCTGTCCAAGAATTAGCACAATCGGTTGGAATATAGAGATTTTATTAATGTTTATAGCAAAATCGTGTTTTTACCGCAAGAAACGACGATTTTTACAATTGGACGATTTACACAAACAAACCCATATTCCTCTGCATGCGAACGTGAAATTGTTGTTATATATAGGTGAATCCACATGAATTTAACATTTTTTTAAGAAATTAGACAAATCCCACGGAATTTGTAGATTTTATTGATATTTATATAGTTAAAATCTCGCAAAAACGAAATTTTTTGAAGGATTTTTTTTTGTGGGGAAAATCGAAACCAGTGATATAATACAGTTCAATTATGTATACTAAACACTCTGTGAAAGAATTAGCACAATCGGTTGGAATATAGAGATTTTATTAACGTTTATAACAAAATCGTGTTTTTACCGCAAGAAACGACGATTTTTACAATTGGACGATTTACACAAACAAACCCATATTCCTCTGCATGCGAACGTGAAATTGTTTTTATATACAGGTGACTCCACATGAATTTAACATTCTTTTAAGAAATTAGACAAATCCCACGGAATTTGTAGATTTTATTGATATTTATATAGTTAAAATATCGCAAAAACGAAATTTTTTGAAGGATTTTTTTTGTGGGGAAATTCGAAACCAGTGACATAATACAGTTCAATCATGTATACTAAACACTCTGTGAAAGAATTAGCACAATCGGTTGGAATATAGAGATTTTATTAACGTTTATAGCAAAATCGTGTTTTTACCGCAAGAAACGATTTTTACAATTTGACCATTTTCACAAACAAACCCATATTCCTCTGCATGCGAACGTGAAATTGTTGTTATATATAGGTGACTCCACATGAATTTAACATTTTTTTAAGAAATTAGACAAATCCCACGGAATTTGTAGATTTTATTGATATTTATATAGTTAAAATCTCGCAAAAACGAAATTTTTTGAAGGATTTTTTTTTGTGGGGAAAATCGAAACCAGTGATATAATACAGTTCAATTATGTATACTAAACACTCTGTGAAAGAATTAGCACAATCGGTTGGAATATAGAGATTTTATTAACGTTTATAACAAAATCGTGTTTTTACCGCAAGAAACGACGATTTTTACAATTGGACCATTTACACAAACAAACCCATATTCCTCTGCATGCGAACGTGAAATTGTTATATACAGGTGACTCCACATGAATTTAACATTTTTTTAAGAAATTAGACAAATCCCACGGAATTTGTAGATTTTATTGATATTTATATAGTTTAAATCTCGCAAAAACGAAATTTTTTGAAGGATTTTTTTTTGTGGGGAAAATCGAAACCAGTGAAACAATACAGTTCAATTATGTATACTAAACACTCTGTGAAAGTATTAGCACAATCGGTTGGAATATAGAGATTTTATTAACGTTTATAGCAAAATCGTGTTTTTACCGCAAGAAACGACGATTTTTACAATTGGACGATTTACACAAACAAACCCTTATTCCTCCGCATGCGAACGTGAAATTGTTGTTATATATAGGTGAATCCACATGAATTTAACATTTTTTTAAGAAATTAGACAAATCCCACGGAATTTGTAGATTATATTGATATTTATATAGTTAAAAAACTCGAAAAAACGAAATTTTTTGAAGGATTTTTTTTTGTGGGGAAATTCGAAACCAGTGACACAATACAGTTCAATCATGTATACTAAACACTCTGTGAAAGAATTAGCACAATCGGTTGGAATATAGAGATTTTATTAACGTTTATAGCAAAATCGTGTTTTTACCGCAAGAAACGATTTTTACAATTTGACCATTTTCACAAACAAACCCATATTCCTCTGCATGCGAACGTGAAATTGTTATATATAGGTGAATCCACATGAATTTAACATTTTTTTAAGAAATTAGACAAATCCCACGGAATTTGTAGATTTTATTTATATTTATATAGTTAAAATCTCGCAAAAACGAAATTTTTTGAAGGATTTTTTTTTGTGGGGAAAATCGAAACCAGTGACATAATACAGTTCAATCATGTATACTAAACACTCTGTCCAAGAATTAGCACAATCGGTTGGAATATAGAGATTTTATTAATGTTTATAGCAAAATCGTGTTTTTACCGCAAGAAACGACGATTTTTACAATTGGACGATTTACACAAACAAACCCATATTCCTCTGCATGCGAATTTGAAATTGTTGTTATATATAGGTGAATCCACATGAATTTAACTTTTTTTAAGAAATTAGACAAATCCCACGGAATTTGTAGATTTTATTGATATTTATATAGTTAAAATCTCACAAAAACGAAATTTTTTGAAGGATTTTTTTTTGTGGGGAAAATCGAAACCAGTGATATAATACAGTTCAATTATGTATACTAAACACTCTGTGAAAGAATTAGCACAATCGGTTGGAATATAGAGATTTTATTAACGTTTATAACAAAATCGTGTTTTTACCGCAAGAAACGACGATTTTTACAATTGGACGATTTACACAAACAAACCCATATTCCTCTGCATGCGAACGTGAAATTGTTGTTATATACAGGTGACTCCACATGAATTTAACATTCTTTTAAGAAATTAGACAAATCCCACGGAATTTGTAGATTTTATTGATATTTATATAGTTAAAATATCGCAAAAACGAAATTTTTTGAAGGATTTTTTTTTGTGGGGAAAATCGAAACCAGTGATATAATACAGTTCAATCATGTATACTAAACACTCTGTGAAAGTATTAGCACAATCGGTTGGAATATAGAGGTTTTATTAACGTTTATAACAAAATCGTGTTTTTACCGCAAGAAACGACTTTTTTTACAATTGGACGATTTACACAAACAAACCCATATTCCTCTGCATGCGAACGTGAAATTGTTGTTATATACAGGTGACTCCACATGAATTTAACATTTTTTTAAGAAATTAGACAAATCCCAAGGAATTTGTATATTTTATAAATATTTATATAGTTAATAATCTCGCAAAAACGAAATTTTTTGAAGGATTTTTTTTTGTGGGGAAAATCGAAACCAGTGTTATAATACAGTTCAATCATGTATACTAAACACTCTGTCAAAGAATTAGCACAATCGGTTGGAATATGGAGATTTTATTAACGTTTATAGCAAAATCGTGTTTTTACCGCAAGAAACGACGATTTTTACAATTGGACGATTTACACAAACAAACCCATATTCCTCTGCATGCGAACGTGAAATTGTTGTTATATATAGGTGAATCCACATGAATTTAACATTTTTTTAAGAAATTAGACAAATCCCACGGAATTTGTAGATTTTATTGATATTTATATAGTTAAAATCTCGCAAAAACGAAATTTTTTGAAGGATTTTTTTTTGTGGGGAAAATCGAAACCAGTGATATAATACAGTTCAATTATGTATACTAAACACTCTGTGAAAGAATTAGCACAATCGGTTGGAATATAGAGATTTTATTAACGTTTAAACAAAATCGTGTTTTTACCGCAAGAAACGACGATTTTTACAATTGGACGATTTACACAAACAAACCCATATTCCTCTGCATGCGAACGTGAAATTGTTGTTATATACAGGTGACTCCACATGAATTTAACATTCTTTTAAGAAATTAGACAAATCCCACGGAATTTGTAGATTTTATTGATATTTATATAGTTAAAATATCGCAAAAACGAAATTTTTTGAAGGATTTTTTTTTGTGGGGAAAATCGAAACCAGTGATATAATACAGTTCAATTATGTATACTAAACACTCTGTGAAAGTATTAGCACAATCGGTTGGAATAGAGAGATTTTATTAACGTTTAAACAAAATCGTGTTTTTACCGCAAGAAACGACGATTTTTACAATTGGACGATTAACACAAACAAACCCATATTCCTCTGCATGCGAACGTGAAATTGTTGTTATATACAGGTGACTCCACATGAATTTAACATTTTTTTAAGAAATTAGACAAATCCCACGGAATTTGTAGATTATATTGATATTTATATAGTTAAAAAACTCGCAAAAACGAAATTTTTTGAAGGATTTTTTTTTGTGGGGAAAATCGAAGCCAGTGACATAATACAGTTCAATCATGTATACTAAACACTCTGTGAAAGAATTAGCACAATCGGTTGGAATATAGAGATTTTATTAGCGTTTATAGCAAAATCGTGTTTTTACCGCAAGAAACGACGATTTTTACAATTTGACGATTTTCACGAACAAACCCATATTCCTCTGCATGCGAACGTGAAATTGTTGTTATATGTAGGTGACTCCACATGAATTTAACATTCTTTTAAGAAATTAGACAAATCCCCCGGAATTTGTAGATTTTATTGTTATTTATATAGTTAAAATCTCGCAAAAACGAAATTTTTTGAAGGATTTTTTTTGTGGGGAAAATCGAAACCAGTGACATAATACAGTTCAATCATGTATACTAAACACTCTGTCAAAGAATTAGCACAATCGGTTGGAATATAGAGATTTTATTAATGTTTATAGCAAAATCGTGTTTTTACCGCAAGAAACGACGATTTTTACAATTGGACGATTTACACAAACAAACCCATATTCCTCTGCATGCGAACGTGAAATTGTTGTTATATATAGGTGAATCCACATGAATTTAACATTTTTTTAAGAAATTAGACAAATCCCACGGAATTTGTAGATTTTATTGATATTTATATAGTTAAAATCTCGCAAAAACGAAATTTTTTGAAGGATTTTTTTTTGTGGGGAAAATCGAAACCAGTGATATAATACAGTTCAATTATGTATACTAAACACTCTGTGAAAGAATTAGCACAATCGGTTGGAATATAGAGATTTTATTAACGTTTATAACAAAATCGTGTTTTTACCGCAAGAAACGACGATTTTTACAATTGGACGATTTACACAAACAAACCCATATTCCTCTGCATGCGAACGTGAAATTGTTTTTATATACAGGTGACTCCACATGAATTTAACATTCTTTTAAGAAATTAGACAAATCCCACGGAATTTGTAGATTTTATTGATATTTATATAGTTAAAATATCGCAAAAACGAAATTTTTTGAAGGATTTTTTTTTGTGGGGAAATTCGAAACCAGTGACATAATACAGTTCAATCATGTATACTAAACACTCTGTGAAAGAATTAGCACAATCGGTTGGAATATAGAGATTTTATTAACGTTTATAGCAAAATCGTGTTTTTACCGCAAGAAACGATTTTTACAATTTGACCATTTTCACAAACAAACCCATATTCCTCTGCATGCGAACGTGAAATTGTTGTTATATATAGGTGACTCCACATGAATTTAACATTTTTTTAAGAAATTAGACAAATCCCCCGGAATTTGTAGATTTTATTGATATTTATATAGTTAAAATCTCGCAAAAACGAAATTTTTTGAAGGATTTTTTTTTGTGGGGAAAATCGAAACCAGTGATATAATACAGTTCAATTATGTATACTAAACACTCTGTGAAAGAATTAGCACAATCGGTTGGAATATAGAGATTTTATTAACGTTTATAACAAAATCGTGTTTTTACCGCAAGAAACGACGATTTTTACAATTGGACCATTTACACAAACAAACCCATATTCCTCTGCATGCGAACGTGAAATTGTTATATACAGGTGACTCCACATGAATTTAACATTTTTTTAAGAAATTAGACAAATCCCACGGAATTTGTAGATTTTATTGATATTTATATAGTTTAAATCTCGCAAAAACGAAATTTTTTGAAGGATTTTTTTTTTGTGGGGAAAATCGAAACCAGTGAAACAATACAGTTCAATTATGTATACTAAACACTCTGTGAAAGTATTAGCACAATCGGTTGGAATATAGAGATTTTATTAACGTTTATAGCAAAATCGTGTTTTTACCGCAAGAAACGACGATTTTTACAATTGGACGATTTACACAAACAAACCCTTATTCCTCCGCATGCGAACGTGAAATTGTTGTTATATATAGGTGAATCCACATGAATTTAACATTTTTTTAAGAAATTAGACAAATCCCACGGAATTTGTAGATTATATTGATATTTATATAGTTAAAAAACTCGAAAAAACGAAATTTTTTGAAGGATTTTTTTTTGTGGGGAAATTCGAAACCAGTGACACAATACAGTTCAATCATGTATACTAAACACTCTGTGAAAGAATTAGCACAATCGGTTGGAATATAGAGATTTTATTAACGTTTATAGCAAAATCGTGTTTTTACCGCAAGAAACGATTTTTACAATTTGACCATTTTCACAAACAAACCCATATTCCTCTGCATGCGAACGTGAAATTGTTATATATAGGTGAATCCACATGAATTTAACATTTTTTTAAGAAATTAGACAAATCCCACGGAATTTGTAGATTTTATTTATATTTATATAGTTAAAATCTCGCAAAAACGAAATTTTTTGAAGGATTTTTTTTTGTGGGGAAAATCGAAACCAGTGACATAATACAGTTCAATCATGTATACTAAACACTCTGTCCAAGAATTAGCACAATCGGTTGGAATATAGAGATTTTATTAATGTTTATAGCAAAATCGTGTTTTTACCGCAAGAAACGACGATTTTTACAATTGGACGATTTACACAAACAAACCCATATTCCTCTGCATGCGAATTTGAAATTGTTGTTATATATAGGTGAATCCACATGAATTTAACTTTTTTTAAGAAATTAGACAAATCCCACGGAATTTGTAGATTTTATTGATATTTATATAGTTAAAATCTCGCAAAAACGAAATTTTTTGAAGGATTTTTTTTTGTGGGGAAAATCGAAACCAGTGTTATAATACAGTTCAATCATGTATACTAAACACTCTGTCAAAGAATTAGCACAATCGGTTGGAATATGGAGATTTTATTAACGTTTATAGCAAAATCGTGTTTTTACCGCAAGAAAAGACGATTTTTACAATTGGACGATTTACACAAACAAACCCATATTCCTCTGCATGCGAACGTGAAATTGTTGTTATATATAGGTGAATCCACATGAATTTAACATTTTTTTAAGAAATTAGACAAATCCCACGGAATTTGTAGATTTTATTGATATTTATATAGTTAAAATCTCGCAAAAACGAAATTTTTTGAAGGATTTTTTTTTGTGGGGAAAATCGAAACCAGTGATATAATACAGTTCAATTATGTATACTAAACACTCTGTGAAAGAATTAGCACAATCAGTTGGAATATAGAGATTTTATTAACGTTTATAACAAAATCGTGTTTTTACCGCAAGAAACGACGATTTTTACAATTGGACGATTTACACAAACAAACCCATATTCCTCTGCATGCGAACGTGAAATTGTTGTTATATACAGGTGACTCCACATGAATTTAACACTTTTTTAAGAAATTAGACAAATCCCACGGAATTTGTAGATTATATTGATATTTATATAGTTAAAAAACTCGCAAAAACGAAATTTTTTGAAGGATTTTTTTTTGTGGGGAAAATCGAAACCAGTGACATAATACAGTTCAATCATGTATACTAAACACTCTGTGAAAGAATTAGCACAATCGGTTGGAATATAGAGATTTTATTAGCGTTTATAGCAAAATCGTGTTTTTACCGCAAGAAACGACGATTTTTACAATTTGACGATTTTCACGAACAAACCCATATTCCTCTGCATGCGAACGTGAAATTGTTGTTATATGTAGGTGACTCCACATGAATTTAACATTCTTTTAAGAAATTAGACAAATCCCCCGGAATTTGTAGATTTTATTGATATTTATATAGTTAAAATCTCGCAAAAACGAAATTTTTTGAAGGATTTTTTTTTGTGGGGAAAATCGAAACCAGTGACATAATACAGTTCAATCATGTATACTAAACACTCTGTCCAAGAATTAGCACAATCGGTTGGAATATAGAGATTTTATTAATGTTTATAGCAAAATCGTGTTTTTACCGCAAGAAACGACGATTTTTACAATTGGACGATTTACACAAACAAACCCATATTCCTCTGCATGCGAACGTGAAATTGTTGTTATATATAGGTGAATCCACATGAATTTAACATTTTTTTAAGAAATTAGACAAATCCCACGGAATTTGTAGATTTTATTGATATTTATATAGTTAAAATCTCGCAAAAACGAAATTTTTTGAAGGATTTTTTTTTGTGGGGAAAACGAAACCAGTGATATAATACAGTTCAATTATGTATACTAAACACTCTGTGAAAGAATTAGCACAATCGGTTGGAATATAGAGATTTTATTAACGTTTATAACAAAATCGTGTTTTTACCGCAAGAAACGACGATTTTTACAATTGGACGATTTACACAAACAAACCCATATTCCTCTGCATGCGAACGTGAAATTGTTTTTATATACAGGTGACTCCACATGAATTTAACATTCTTTTAAGAAATTAGACAAATCCCACGGAATTTGTAGATTTTATTGATATTTATATAGTTAAAATATCGCAAAAACGAAATTTTTTGAAGGATTTTTTTTTGTGGGGAAATTCGAAACCAGTGACATAATACAGTTCAATCATGTATACTAAACACTCTGTGAAAGAATTAGCACAATCGGTTGGAATATAGAGATTTTATTAACGTTTATAGCAAAATCGTGTTTTTACCGCAAGAAACGATTTTTACAATTTGACCATTTTCACAAACAAACCCATATTCCTCTGCATGCGAACGTGAAATTGTTGTTATATATAGGTGACTCCACATGAATTTTACATTTTTTTAAGAAATTAGACAAATCCCCCGGAATTTGTAGATTTTATTGATATTTATATAGTTAAAATCTCGCAAAAACGAAATTTTTTGAAGGATTTTTTTTTGTGGGGAAAATCGAAACCAGTGATATAATACAGTTCAATTATGTATACTAAACACTCTGTGAAAGAATTAGCACAATCGGTTGGAATATAGAGATTTTATTAACGTTTATAACAAAATCGTGTTTTTACCGCAAGAAACGACGATTTTTACAATTGGACCATTTACACAAACAAACCCATATTCCTCTGCATGCGAACGTGAAATTGTTGTTATATACAGGTGACTCCACATGAATTTAACATTCTTTTAAGAAATTAGACAAATCCCACGGAATTTGTAGATTTTATTGATATTTATATAGTTAAAATATCGCAAAAACGAAATTTTTTGAAGGATTTTTTTTTGTGGGGAAAATCGAAACCAGTGATATAATACAGTTCAATTATGTATACTAAACACTCTGTGAAAGTATTAGCACAATCGGTTGGAATATAGAGATTTTATTAGCGTTTATAGCAAAATCGTGTTTTTACCGCAAGAAACGACGATTTTTACAATTTGACGATTTTCACGAACAAACCCATATTCCTCAGCATGCGAACGTGAAATTGTTGTTATATGTAGGTGACTCCACATGAATTTAACATTTTTTTAAGAAATTAGACAAATCCCACGGAATTTGTAGATTTTATTGATATTTATATAGTTAAAATCTCGCAAAAACGAAATTTTTTGAAGGATTTTTTTTTGTGGGGAAAATCGAAACCAGTGATACAATACAGTTCAATTATGTATACTAAACACTCTGTGAAAGTATTAGCACAATCGGTTGGAATATAGAGATTTTATTAACGTTTAAACAAAATCGTGTTTTTACCGCAAGAAACGACGATTTTTACAATTGGACGATTTACACAAACAAACCCATATTCCTCTGCATGCGAACGTGAAATTGTTGTTATATACAGGTGACTCCACATGAATTTAACATTTTTTTAAGAAATTAGACAAATCCCACGGAATTTGTAGATTATATTGATTTTTATATAGTTAAAAAACTCTCAAAAACGAAATTTTTTGAAGGATTTTTTTTTGTGGGGAAAATCGAAACCAGTGACATAATACAGTTCAATCATGTATACTAAACACTCTGTGAAAGAATTAGCACAATCGGTTGGAATATAGAGATTTTATTAGCGTTTATAGCAAAATCGTGTTTTTACCGCAAGAAACGACGATTTTTACAATTTGACGATTTTCACGAACAAACCCATATTCCTCTGCATGCGAACGTGAAATTGTTGTTATATATAGGTGAATCCACATGAATTTAACATTTTTTTAAGAAATTAGACAAATCCCCCGGAATTTGTAGATTTTATTGATATTTATATAGTTAAAATCTCGCAAAAACGAAATTTTTTGAAGGATTTTTTTTGTGTGGAAAATCGAAACCAGTGATATAATACAGTTCAATCATGTATACTAAACACTCTGTCCAAGAATTAGCACAATCGGTTGGAATATAGAGATTTTATTAATGTTTATAGCAAAATCGTGTTTTTACGCAAGAAACGACGATTTTTACAATTGGACGATTTACACAAACAAACCCACATTCCTCAGCATGCGAACGTGAAATTGTTGTTATATATAGGTGAATCCACATGAATTTAACATTTTTTTTAAGAAATTAGACAAATCCCACGGAATTTGTAGATTTTATTGATATTTATATAGTTAAAATCTCGCAAAAACGAAATTTTTTGAAGGATTTTTTTTTGTGGGGAAAATCGAAACCAGTGATATAATACAGTTCAATTATGTATACTAAACACTCTGTGAAAGAATTAGCACAATCGGTTGGAATATAGAGATTTTATTAACGTTTATAACAAAATCGTGTTTTTACCGCAAGAAACGACGATTTTTACAATTGGACGATTTACACAAACAAACCCATATTCCTCTGCATGCGAACGTGAAATTGTTGTTATATACAGGTGACTCCACATGAATTTAACATTCTTTTAAAAAATTAGACAAATCCCACGGAATTTGTAGATTTTATTGATATTTATATAGTTAAAATATCGCAAAAACGAAATTTTTTGAAGGATTTTTTTTTGTGGGGAAAATCGAAACCAGTGATATAATACAGTTCAACTATGTATACTAAACACTCTGTGAAAGTATTAGCACAATCGGTTGGAATAGAGAGATTTTATTAACGTTTAAACAAAATCGTGTTTTTACCGCAAGAAACGATGATTTTTACAATTGGACGATTTACACAAACAAACCCATATTCCTCTGCATGCGAACGTGAAATTGTTGTTATATACAGGTGACTCCACATGAATTTAACATTTTTTTAAGAAATTAGACAAATCCCACGGAATTTGTAGATTATATTGATATTTATATAGTTAAAAAACTCGCAAAAACGAAATTTTTTGAAGGATTTTTTTTTGTGGGGAAAATCGAAACCAGTGACATAATACAGTTCAATCATGTATACTAAACACTCTGTGAAAGAATTAGCACAATCGGTTGGAATATAGAGATTTTATTAGCGTTTATAACAAAATCGTGTTTTTACCGCAAGAAACGACGATTTTTACAATTTGACGATTTTCACGAACAAACCCATATTCCTCAGCATGCGAACGTGAAATTGTTGTTATATGTAGGTGACTCCATATGAATTTAACATTTTTTTAAGAAATTAGACAAATCCCCCGGAATTTGTAGATTTTATTGATATTTATATAGTTAAAATCTCGCAAAAACGAAATTTTTTGAAGGATTTTTTTTGTGGGGAAAATCGAAACCAGTGACATAATACAGTTCAATCATGTATACTAAACACTCTGTCCAAGAATTAGCACAATCGGTTGGAATATAGAGATTTTATTAATGTTTATAGCAAAATCGTGTTTTTACCGCAAGAAACGACGATTTTTACAATTGGACGATTTACACAAACAAACCCATATTCCTCTGCATGCGAACGTGAAATTGTTGTTATATATAGGTGAATCCACATGAATTTAACATTTTTTTAAGAAATTAGACAAATCGCACGGAATTTGTAGATTTTATTGATATTTATGTAGTTAAAATCTCGCAAAAACGAAATTTTTTGAAGGATTTTTTTTTGTGGGGAAAATCGAAACCAGTGATATAATACAGTTCAATTATGTATACTAAACACTCTGTGAAAGAATTAGCACAATCGGTTGGAATATAGAGATTTTATTAACGTTTATAACAAAATCGTGTTTTTACCGCAAGAAACGACGATTTTTACAATTGGACGATTTACACAAACAAACCCATATTCCTCTGCATGCGAACGTGAAATTGTTGTTATATACAGGTGACTCCACATGAATTTAACATTCTTTTAAGAAATTAGACAAATCCCACGGAATTTGTAGATTTTATTGATATTTATATAGTTAAAATATCGCAAAAACGAAATTTTTTGAAGGATTTTTTTTTGTGGGGAAATTCGAAACCAGTGACATAATACAGTTCAATCATGTATACTAAACACTCTGTGAAAGAATTAGCACAATCGGTTGGAATATAGAGATTATATTAACGTTTATAGCAAAATCGTGTTTTTACCGCAAGAAACGATTTTTACAATTTGACCATTTTCACAAACAAACCCATATTCCTCTGCATGCGAACGTGAAATTGTTGTTATATATAGGTGACTCCACATGAATTTAACATTTTTTTAAGAAATTAGACAAATCCCCCGGAATTTGTAGATTTTATTGATATTTATATAGTTAAAATCTCGCAAAAACGAAATTTTTTGAAGGATTTTTTTTTGTGGGGAAAATCGAAACCAGTGATATAATACAGTTCAATTATGTATACTAAACACTCTGTGAAAGAATTAGCACAATCGGTTGGAATATAGAGATTTTATTAACGTTTATAACAAAATCGTGTTTTTACCGCAAGAAACGACGATTTTTACAATTGGACCATTTACACAAACAAACCCATATTCCTCTGCATGCGAACGTGAAATTGTTATATACAGGTGACTCCACATGAATTTAACATTTTTTTAAGAAATTAGACAAATCCCACGGAATTTGTAGATTTTATTGATATTTATATAGTTAAAATCTCGCAAAAACGAAATTTTTTGAAGGATTTTTTTTTGTGGGGAAAATCGAAACCAGTGATACAATACAGTTCAATTATGTATACTAAACACTCTGTGAAAGTATTAGCACAATCGGTTGGAATATAGAGATTTTATTAACGTTTAAACAAAATCGTGTTTTTACCGCAAGAAACGACGATTTTTACAATTGGACGATTTACACAAACAAACCCATATTCCTCTGCATGCGAACGTGAAATTGTTGTTATATACAGGTGACTCCACATGAATTTAACATTTTTTTAAGAAATTAGACAAATCCCACGGAATTTGTAGATTATATTGATATTTATATAGTTAAAAAACTCTCAAAAACGAAATTTTTTGAAGGATTTTTTTTTGTGGGGAAAATCGAAACCAGTGACATAATACAGTTCAATCATGTATACTAAACACTCTGTGAAAGAATTAGCACAATCGGTTGGAATATAGAGATTTTATGAGCGTTTATAGCAAAATCGTGTTGTTACCGCAAGAAACGACGATTTTTACAATTTGACGATTTTCACGAACAAACCCATATTCCTCTGCATGCGAACGTGAAATTGTTGTTATATATAGGTGAATCCACATGAATTTAACATTTTTTTAAGAAATTAGACAAATCCCCCGGAATTTGTAGATTTTATTGATATTTATATAGTTAAAATCTCGCAAAAACGAAATTTTTTGAAGGATTTTTTTTGTGGGGAAAATCGAAACCAGTGATATAATACAGTTCAATCATGTATACTAAACACTCTGTCCAAGAATTAGCACAATCGGTTGGAATATAGAAATTTTATTAATGTTTATAGCAAAATCGTGTTTTTACGCAAGAAACGACGATTTTTACAATTGGACGATTTACACAAACAAACCCACATTCCTCAGCATGCGAACGTGAAATTGTTGTTATATATAGGTGAATCCACATGAATTTAACATTTTTTTTAAGAAATTAGACAAATCCCACGGAATTTGTAGATTTTATTGATATTTATATAGTTTAAATCTCGCAAAAACGAAATTTTTTGAAGGATTTTTTTTTGTGGGGAAAATCGAAACCAGTGATATAATACAGTTCAATTATGTATACTAAACACTCTGTGAAAGAATTAGCACAATCGGTTGGAATATAGAGATTTTATTAACGTTTATAACAAAATCGTGTTTTTACCGCAAGAAACGACGATTTTTACAATTGGACGATTTACACAAACAAACCCACATTCCTCAGCATGCGAACGTGAAATTGTTGTTATATATAGGTGAATCCACATGAATTTAACATTTTTTTTAAGAAATTAGACAAATCCCACGGAATTTGTAGATTTTATTGATATTTATATAGTTAAAATCTCGCAAAAACGAAATTTTTTGAAGGATTTTTTTTTGTGGGGAAAATCGAAACCAGTGATATAATACAGTTCAATTATGTATACTAAACACTCTGTGAAAGAATTAGCACAATCGGTTGGAATATAGAGATTTTATTAACGTTTATAACAAAATCGTGTTTTTACCGCAAGAAACGACGATTTTTACAATTGGACGATTTACACAAACAAACCCATATTCCTCTGCATGCGAACGTGAAATTGTTGTTATATACAGGTGACTCCACATGAATTTAACATTCTTTTAAAAAATTAGACAAATCCCACGGAATTTGTAGATTTTATTGATATTTATATAGTTAAAATATCGCAAAAACGAAATTTTTTGAAGGATTTTTTTTTGTGGGGAAAATCGAAACCAGTGATATAATACAGTTCAACTATGTATACTAAACACTCTGTGAAAGTATTAGCACAATCGGTTGGAATAGAGAGATTTTATTAACGTTTAAACAAAATCGTGTTTTTACCGCAAGAAACGATGATTTTTACAATTGGACGATTTACACAAACAAACCCATATTCCTCTGCATGCGAACGTGAAATTGTTGTTATATACAGGTGACTCCACATGAATTTAACATTTTTTTAAGAAATTAGACAAATCCCACGGAATTTGTAGATTATATTGATATTTATATAGTTAAAAAACTCGCAAAAACGAAATTTTTTGAAGGATTTTTTTTTGTGGGGAAAATCGAAACCAGTGACATAATACAGTTCAATCATGTATACTAAACACTCTGTGAAAGAATTAGCACAATCGTTTGGAATATAGAGATTTTATTAGCGTTTATAACAAAATCGTGTTTTTACCGCAAGAAACGACGATTTTTACAATTTGACGATTTTCACGAACAAACCCATATTCCTCAGCATGCGAACGTGAAATTGTTGTTATATGTAGGTGACTCCATATGAATTTAACATTTTTTTAAGAAATTAGACAAATCCCCCGGAATTTGTAGATTTTATTGATATTTATATAGTTAAAATCTCGCAAAAACGAAATTTTTTGAAGGATTTTTTTTGTGGGGAAAATCGAAACCAGTGACATAATACAGTTCAATCATGTATACTAAACACTCTGTCCAAGAATTAGCACAATCGGTTGGAATATAGAGATTTTATTAATGTTTATAGCAAAATCGTGTTTTTACCGCAAGAAACGACGATTTTTACAATTGGACGATTTACACAAACAAACCCATATTCCTCTGCATGCGAACGTGAAATTGTTGTGATATATAGGTGAATCCACATGAATTTAACATTTTTTTAAGAAATTAGACAAATCGCACGGAATTTGTAGATTTTATTGATATTTATATAGTTAAAATCTCGCAAAAACGAAATTTTTTGAAGGATTTTTTTTTGTGGGGAAAATCGAAACCAGTGATATAATACAGTTCAATTATGTATACTAAACACTCTGTGAAAGAATTAGCACAATCGGTTGGAATATAGAGATTTTATTAACGTTTATAACAAAATCGTGTTTTTACCGCAAGAAACGACGATTTTTACAATTGGACGATTTACACAAACAAACCCATATTCCTCTGCATGCGAACGTGAAATTGTTGTTATATACAGGTGACTCCACATGAATTTGACATTCTTTTAAGAAATTAGACAAATCCCACGGAATTTGTAGATTTTATTGATATTTATATAGTTAAAATATCGCAAAAACGAAATTTTTTGAAGGATTTTTTTTTGTGGGGAAATTCGAAACCAGTGACATAATACAGTTCAATCATGTATACTAAACACTCTGTGAAAGAATTAGCACAATCGGTTGGAATATAGAGATTATATTAACGTTTATAGCAAAATCGTGTTTTTACCGCAAGAAACGATTTTTACAATTTGACCATTTTCACAAACAAACCCATATTCCTCTGCATGCGAACGTGAAATTGTTGTTATATATAGGTGACTCCACATGAATTTAACATTTTTTTAAGAAATTAGACAAATCCCCCGGAATTTGTAGATTTTATTGATATTTATATAGTTAAAATCTCGCAAAAACGAAATTTTTTGAAGGATTTTTTTTTGTGGGGAAAATCGAAACCAGTGATATAATACAGTTCAATTATGTATACTAAACACTCTGTGAAAGAATTAGCACAATCGGTTGGAATATAGAGATTTTATTAACGTTTATAACAAAATCGTGTTTTTACCGCAAGAAACGACGATTTTTACAATTGGACCATTTACACAAACAAACCCATATTCCTCTGCATGCGAACGTGAAATTGTTATATACAGGTGACTCCACATGAATTTAACATTTTTTTAAGAAATTAGACAAATCCCACGGAATTTGTAGATTTTATTGATATTTATATATTTAAAATCTCGCAAAAACGAAATTTTTTGAAGGATTTTTTTTTGTGGGGAAAATCGAAACCAGTGATACAATACAGTTCAATTATGTATACTAAACACTCTGTGAAAGTATTAGCACAATCGGTTGGAATATAGAGATTTTATTAACGTTTAAACAAAATCGTGTTTTTACCGCAAGAAACGACGATTTTTACAATTGGACGATTTACACAAACAAACCCATATTCCTCTGCATGCGAACGTGAAATTGTTGTTATATACAGGTGACTCCACATGAATTTAAAATTTTTTTAAGAAATTAGAC
The DNA here is from genome assembly GCF_040183065.1 of Periplaneta americana. NCBI lineage: Eukaryota > Metazoa > Arthropoda > Insecta > Blattodea > Blattidae > Periplaneta > Periplaneta americana. The sequence goes on from NC_091127.1 coordinate 177,692,976, forward strand.
AAATCCCACGGAATTTGTAGATTATATTGATATTTATATAGTTAAAAAACTCTCAAAAACGAAATTTTTTGAAGGATTTTTTTTTGTGGGGAAAATCGAAACCAGTGACATAATACAGTTCAATCATGTATACTAAACACTCTGTGAAAGAATTAGCACAATCGGTTGGAATATATAGATTTTATGAGCGTTTATAGCAAAATCGTGTTGTTACCGCAAGAAACGACGATTTTTACAATTTGACGATTTTCACGAACAAACCCATATTCCTCTGCATGCGAACGTGAAATTGTTGTTATATATAGGTGAATCCACATGAATTTAACATTTTTTTAAGAAATTAGACAAATCCCCCGGAATTTGTAGATTTTATTGATATTTATATAGTTAAAATCTCGCAAAAACGAAATTTTTTGAAGGATTTTTTTTTGTGGGGAAAATCGAAACCAGTGATATAATACAGTTCAATCATGTATACTAAACACTCTGTCCAAGAATTAGCACAATCGGTTGGAATATAGAGATTTTATTAATGTTTATAGCAAAATCGTGTTTTTACGCAAGAAACGACGATTTTTACAATTGGACGATTTACACAAACAAACCCACATTCCTCAGCATGCGAACGTGAAATTGTTATATATAGGTGAATCCACATGAATTTAACATTTTTTTTAAGAAATTAGACAAATCCCACGGAATTTGTAGATTTTATTGATATTTATATAGTTAAAATCTCGCAAAAACGAAATTTTTTGAAGGATTTTTTTTTGTGGGGAAAATCGAAACCAGTGATATAATACAGTTCAATTATGTATACTAAACACTCTGTGAAAGAATTAGCACAATCGGTTGGAATATAGAGATTTTATTAACGTTTATAACAAAATCGTGTTTTTACCGCAAGAAACGACGATTTTTACAATTGGACGATTTACACAAACAAACCCATATTCCTCTGCATGCGAACGTGAAATTGTTGTTATATACAGGTGACTCCACATGAATTTAACATTCTTTTAAAAAATTAGACAAATCCCACGGAATTTGTAGATTTTATTGATATTTATATAGTTAAAATATCGCAAAAACGAAATTTTTTGAAGGATTTTTTTTTGTGGGGAAAATCGAAACCAGTGATATAATACAGTTCAACTATGTATACTAAACACTCTGTGAAAGTATTAGCACAATCGGTTGGAATAGAGAGATTTTATTAACGTTTAAACAAAATCGTGTTTTTACCGCAAGAAACGATGATTTTTACAATTGGACGATTTACACAAACAAACCCATATTCCTCTGCATGCGAACGTGAAATTGTTGTTATATACAGGTGACTCCACATGAATTTAACATTTTTTTAAGAAATTAGACAAATCCCACGGAATTTGTAGATTATATTGATATTTATATAGTTAAAAAACTCGCAAAAACGAAATTTTTTGAAGGATTTTTTTTTGTGGGGAAAATCGAAACCAGTGACATAATACAGTTCAATCATGTATACTAAACACTCTGTGAAAGAATTAGCACAATCGGTTGGAATATAGAGATTTTATTAGCGTTTATAACAAAATCGTGTTTTTACCGCAAGAAACGACGATTTTTACAATTTGACGATTTTCACGAACAAACCCATATTCCTCAGCATGCGAACGTGAAATTGTTGTTATATGTAGGTGACTCCACATGAATTTAACATTTTTTTAAGAAATTAGACAAATCCCCCGGAATTTGTAGATTTTATTGATATTTATATAGTTAAAATCTCGCAAAAACGAAATTTTTTGAAGGATTTTTTTTGTGGGGAAAATCGAAACCAGTGACATAATACATTTCAATCATGTATACTAAACACTCTGTCCAAGAATTAGCACAATCGGTTGGAATATAGAGATTTTATTAATGTTTATAGCAAAATCGTGTTTTTACCGCAAGAAACGACGATTTTTACAATTGGACGATTTACACAAACAAACCCATATTCCTCTGCATGCGAACGTGAAATTGTTGTTATATATAGGTGAATCCACATGAATTTAACATTTTTTTAAGAAATTAGACAAATCGCACGGAATTTGTAGATTTTATTGATATTTATATAGTTAAAATCTCGCAAAAACGAAATTTTTTGAAGGATTTTTTTTTGTGGGGAAAATCGAAACCAGTGATACAATACAGTTCAATTATGTATACTAAACACTCTGTGAAAGAATTAGCACAATCGGTTGGAATATAGAGATTTTATTAACGTTTATAACAAAATCGTGTTTTTACCGCAAGAAACGACGATTTTTACAATTGGACGATTTACACAAACAAACCCATATTCCTCTGCATGCGAACGTGAAATTGTTGTTATATACAGGTGACTCCACATGAATTTAACATTCTTTTAAGAAACTAGACAAATCCCACGGAATTTGTAGATTTTATTGATATTTATATAGTTAAAATATCGCAAAAACGAAATTTTTTGAAGGATTTTTTTTTGTAGGGAAATTCGAAACCAGTGACATAATACAGTTCAATTATGTATACTAAACACTCTGTGAAAGTATTAGCACAATCGGTTGGAATAGAGAGATTTTATTAACGTTTAAACAAAATCGTGTTTTTACCGCAAGAAACGACGATTTTTACAATTGGACCATTTACACAAACAAACCCATATTCCTCTGCATGCGAACGTATAATAGTTATATACAGGTGACTCCACATGAATTTAACATTTTTTTAAGAAATTAGACAAATCCCACGGAATTTGTAGATTTTATTGATATTTATATAGTTAAAATCTCGCAAAAACGAAATTTTTTGAAGGATTTTTTTTTGTGGGGAAAATCGAAACCAGTGATATAATACAGTTCAATTATGTATACTAAACACTCTGTGAAAGAATTAGCACAATCGGTTGGAATATAGTGATTTTATTAACGTTTATAACAAAATCGTGTTTTTACCGCAAGAAACGACGATTTTTACAATTGGACGATTTACACAAACAAACCCATATTCCTCTGCATGCGAACGTGAAATTGTTGTTATATACAGGTGACTCCACATGAATTTAACATTCTTTTAAGAAATTAGACAAATCCCACGGAATTTGTAGATTTTATTGATATTTATATAGTTAAAATATCGCAAAAACGAAATTTTTAGAAGGTTTTTTTTTTTTGTGGGGAAAATCGAAACCAGTGATATAATACAGTTCAATTATGTATACTAAACACTCTGTGAAAGTATTAGCACCATCGGTTGGAATAGAGAGATTTTATTAACGTTTAAACAAAATCGTGTTTTTACCGCAAGAAACGACGATTTTTACAATTGGACGATTTACACAAACAAACCCATATTCTTCTGCATGCGAACGTGAAATTGTTGTTATATACAGGTGACTCCACATGAATTTAACATTTTTTTAAGAAATTAGACAAATCCCACGGAATTTGTAGATTATATTGATATTTATATAGTTAAAAAACTCGCAAAAACGAAATTTTTTGAAGGATTTTTTTTGTGGGGAAAATCGAAACCAGTGACATAATACAGTTCAATCATGTATACTAAACACTCTGTGAAAGAATTAGCACAATCGGTTGGAATATAGAGATTTTATTAGCGTTTATAGCAAAATCGTGTTTTTACCGCAAGAAACGACGATTTTTACAATTTGACGATTTTCACGAACAAACCCATATTCCTCTGCATGCGAACGTGAAATTGTTGTTATATGTAGGTGACTCCACATGAATTTAACATTTTTTTAAGAAATTAGACAAATCCCCCGGAATTTGTAGATTTTATTGATATTTATATAGTTAAAATCTCGCAAAAACGAAATTTTTTGAAGGATTTTTTTTGTGGGGAAAATCGAAACCAGTGATATAATACAGTTCAATCATGTATACTAAACACTCTGTCCAAGAATTAGCACAATCGGTTAGAATATAGAGATTTTATTAATTTTATAGCAAAATCGTGTTTTTACCGCAAGAAACGACGATTTTTACAATTGGACGATTTACACAAACAAACCCATATTCCTCTGCATGCGAACGTGAAATTGTTGTTATATATAGGTGAATGCACATGAATTTAACATTTTTTTAAGAAATTAGACAAATCCCACGGAATTTGTTGATTTTATTGATATTTATATAGTTAAAATCTCGCAAAAACGAAATTTTTTGAAGGATTTTTTTGTGGGGAAAATCGAAACCAGTGATATAATACAGTTCAATTATGTATACTAAACACTCTGTGAAAGAATTAGCACAATCGGTTGGAATATAGAGATTTTATTAACGTTTATAACAAAATCGTGTTTTTACCGCAAGAAACGACGATTTTTACAATTGGACGATTTACACAAACAAACCCATATTCCTCTGCATGCGAACGTGAAATTGTTGTTATTTACAGGTGACTCCACATGAATTTAACATTCTTTTAAGAAATTAGACAAATCCCACGGAATTTGTAGATTTTATTGATATTTATATAGTTAAAATATCGCAAAAACGAAATTTTTTGAAGGATTTTTTTTTGTGGGGAAATTCGAAACCAGTGACATAATACAGTTCAATCATGTATACTAAACACTCTGTGAAAGAATTAGCACAATCGGTTGGAATATAGAGATTTTATTAACGTTTATAGCAAAATCGTGTTTTTACCGCAAGAAACGATTTTTACAATTTGACCATTTTCACAAACAAACCCATATTCCACTGCATGCGAACGTGAAATTGTTGTTATATATAGGTGACTCCACATGAATTTAACATTTTTTTAAGAAATTAGACAAATCCCCCGGAATTTGTAGATTTTATTGATATTTATATAGTTAAAATCTCGCAAAAACGAAATTTTTTGAAGGATTTTTTTTTTGTGGGGAAAATCGAAACCAGTGATATAATACAGTTCAATTATGTATACTAAACACTCTGTGAAAGAATTAGCACAATCGGTTGGAATATAGAGATTTTATTAACGTTTATAACAAAATCGTGTTTTTACCGCAAGAAACGACGATTTTTACAATTGGACCATTTACACAAACAAACCCATATTCCTCTGCATGCGAACGTGAAATTGTTATATACAGGTGACTCCACATGAATTTAACATTTTTTTAAGAAATTAGACAAATCCCACGGAATTTGTAGATTTTATTGATATTTATATAGTTAAAATCTCGCAAGAACGAAATTTTTTGAAGGATTTTTTTTTGTGGGGAAAATCGAAACCAGTGATACAATACAGTTCAATTATGTATACTAAACACTCTGTGAAAGTATTAGCACAATCGGTTGGAATATAGAGATTTTATTAACGTTTAAACAAAATCGTGTTTTTACCGCAAGAAACGACGATTTTTACAATTGGACGATTTACACAAACAAACCCATATTCCTCTGCATGCGAACGTGAAATTGTTGTTATATACAGGTGACTCCACATGAATTTAACATTTTTTTAAGAAATTAGACAAATCCCACGGAATTTGTAGATTATATTGATATTTATATAGTTAAAAAACTCTCAAAAACGAAATTTTTTGAAGGATTTTTTTTTGTGGGGAAAATCGAAACCAGTGACATAATACAGTTCAATCATGTATACTAAACACTCTGTGAAAGAATTAGCACAATCGGTTGGAATATAGAGATTTTATTAGCGTTTATAGCAAAATCGTGTTTTTACCGCAAGAAACGACGATTTTTACAATTTGACGATTTTCACGAACAAACCCATATTCCTCTGCATGCGAACGTGAAATTGTTGTTATATATAGGTGACTCCACATGAATTTAACACTTTTTAAGAAATTAGACAAATCCCCCGGAATTTGTAGATTTTATTGATATTTATATAGTTAAAATCTCGCAAAAACGAAATTTTTTGAAGGATTTTTTTTTGTGGGGAAAATCGAAACCAGTGATATAATACAGTTCAATCATGTATACTAAACACTCTGTCCAAGAATTAGCACAATCGGTTGGAATATAGAGATTTTATTAATGTTTATAGCAAAATCGTGTTTTTACGCAAGAAACGACGATTTTTACAATTGCACGATTTACACAAACAAACCCACATTCCTCAGCATGCGAACGTGAAATTGTTGTTATATATAGGTGAATCCACATGAATTTAACATTTTTTTAAGAAATTAGACAAATCCCACGGAATTTGTAGATTTTATTGATATTTATATAGTTAAAATCTCGCAAAAACGAAATTTTTTGAAGGATTTTTTTTTGTGGGGAAAATCGAAACCAGTGATATAATACAGTTCAATTATGTATACTAAACACTCTGTGAAAGAATTAGCACAATCGGTTGGAATATAGAGATTTTATTAACGTTTATAACAAAATCGTGTTTTTACCGCAAGAAACGACGATTTTTACAATTGGACGATTTACACAAACAAACCCATATTCCTCTGCATGCGAACGTGAAATTGTTGTTATATACAGGTGACTCCACATGAATTTAACATTTTTTTAAGAAATTAGACAAATCCCACGGAATTTGTAGATTTTATTGATATTTATATAGTTAAAAAACTCGCAAAAACGAAATTTTTTGAAGGATTTTTTTTGTGGGGAAAATCGAAACCAGTGACATAATACAGTTCAATCATGTATACTAAACACTCTGTGAAAGAATTAGCACAATCGGTTGGAATATAGAGATTTTATTAACGTTTATAACAAAATCGTGTTTTTACCGCAAGAAACGACTTTTTTTACAATTGGACGATTTACACAAACAAACCCATATTCCTCTGCATGCGAACGTGAAATTGTTGTTATATACAGGTGACTCCACATGAATTTCACATTTTTTTAAGAAATTAGACAAATCCCAAGGAATTTGTATATTTTATAAATATTTATATAGTTAATAATCTCGCAAAAACGAAATTTTTTGAAGGATTTTTTTTTGTGGGGAAAATCGAAACCAGTGTTATAATACAGTTCAATCATGTATACTAAACACTCTGTCAAAGAATTAGCACAATCGGTTGGAATATAGAGATTTTATTAACGTTTATAGCAAAATCGTGTTTTTACCGCAAGAAACGACGATTTTTACAATTGGACGATTTACACAAACAAACCCTGATTCCTCCGCATGCGAACGTGAAATTGTTGTTATATATAGGTGAATCCACATGAATATATCATTTTTTTAAGAAATTAGACAAATCCCACGGAATTTGTAGATTATATTGATATTTATATAGTTAAAAAACTCGAAAAAACGAAATTTTTTGAAGGATTTTTTTTTGTGGGGAAAATCGAAACCAGTGATATAATACAGTTCAATTATGTATACTAAACACTCTGTGAAAGAATTAGCACAATCGGTTGGAATATAGAGATTTTATTAACGTTTATAGCAAAATCGTGTTTTTACCGCAAGAAACAACGATTTTTACAATTTGACCATTTTCACAAACAAACCCATATTCCTCTGCATGCGAACGTGAAATTGTTGTTATATATAGGTGAATCCACATGAATTTAACATTTTTTTAAGAAATTAGACAAATCCCACGGAATTTGTAGATTTTATTGATATTTATATAGTTAAAATCTCGCAAAAACGAAATTTTTTGAAGGATTTTTTTTTGTGGGGAAAATCGAAACCAGTGACATAATACAGTTCAATCATGTATACTAAACACTCTGTCCAAGAATTAGCACAATCGGTTGGAATATGGAGATTTTATTAATGTTTATAGCAAAATCGTGTTTTTACCGCAAGAAACGACGATTTTTACAATTGGAAGATTTACACAAACAAACCCATATTCCTCTGCATGCGAATGTGAAATTGTTGTTATATATAGGTGAATCCACATGAATTTAACATTTTTTTAAGAAATTAGACAAATCCCACAGAATTTGTAGATTTTATTGATATTTATATAGTTAAAATATCGCAAAAACAAAATTTTTTGAAGGATTTTTTTTTGTGGGGAAAATCGAAAGCAGTGATATAATACAGTTCAATTATGTATACTAAACACTCTGTGAAAGAATTAGCACAATCGGTTGGAATATAGAGATTTTATTATCGTTTATAACAAAATCGTGTTTTTACCGCAAGAAACGACGATTTTTACAATTGGACGATTTACACAAACAAACCCATATTCCTCTGCATGCGAACGTGAAATTGTTGTTATATACAGGTGACTCCACATGAATTTAACATTCTTTTAAGAAATTAGACAAATCCCACGGAATTTGTAGATTTTATTGATATTTATATAGTTAAAATATCGCAAAAACGAAATTTTTTGAAGGATTTTTTTTTGTGGGGAAATTCGAAACCAGTGACATAATACAGTTCAATCATGTATACTAAACACTCTGTGAAAGAATTAGCACAATCGGTTGGAAAGAGAGATTTTATTAACGTTTATAGCAAAATCGTGTTTTTACCGCAAGAAACGATTTTTACAATTTGACCATTTTCACAAACAAACCCATATTCCTCTGCATGCGAACGTGAAATTGTTGTTATATATAGGTGACTCCACATGAATTTAACATTTTTTTAAGAAATTAGACAAATCCCCCGGAATTTGTAGATTTTATTGATATTTATATAGTTAAAATCTCGCAAAAACGAAATTTTTTGAAGGATTTTTTTTTGTGGGGAAAATCGGACCAATGATATAATACAGTTCAATTATGTATACTAAACACTCTGTGAAAGAATTAGCACAATCGGTTGGAATATAGAGATTTTATTAACGTTTATAGCAAAATCGTGTTTTTACCGCAAGAAACAACGATTTTTACAATTTGACCATTTTCACAAACAAACCCATATTCCTCTGCATGCGAACGTGAAATTGTTGTTATATATAGGTGAATCCACATGAATTTAACATTTTTTTAAGAAATTAGACAAATCCCACGGAATTTGTAGATTTTATTGATATTTATATAGTTAAAATCTCGCAAAAACGAAATTTTTTGAAGGATTTTTTTTTGTGGGGAAAATCGAAACCAGTGACATAATACAGTTCAATCATGTATACTAAACACTCTGTCCAAGAATTAGCACAATCGGTTGGAATATAGAGATTTTATTAATGTTTATAGCAAAATCGTGTTTTTACCGCAAGAAACGACGATTTTTACAATTGGAAGATTTACACAAACAAACCCATATTCCTCTGCATGCGAACGTGAAATTGTTGTTATATATAGGTGAATCCACATGAATTTAACATTTTTTTAAGAAATTAGACAAATCCCACGGAATTTGTAGATTTTATTGATATTTATATAGTTAAAATCTCGCAAAAACGAAATTTTTTGAAGGATTTTTTTTTGTGGGGAAAATCGAAACCAGTGATATAATACAGTTCAATTATGTATACTAAACACTCTGTGAAAGAATTAGCACAATCGGTTGGAATATAGAGATTTTATTATCGTTTATAACAAAATCGTGTTTTTACCGCAAGAAACGACGATTTTTACAATTGGACGATTTACACAAACAAACCCATATTCCTCTGCATGCGAACGTGAAATTGTTGTTATATACAGGTGACTCCACATGAATTTAACATTCTTTTAAGAAATTAGACAAATCCCACATAATTTGTAGATTTTATTGATATTTATATAGTTAAAATATCGCAAAAACGAAATTTTTTGAAGGATTTTTTTTTGTGGGGAAAATCGAAACCAGTGATATAATACAGTTCAATTATGTATACTAAACATTCTGTGAAAGTATTAGCACAATCGGTTGGAATAGAGAGATTTTATTAACGTTTAAACAAAATCGTGTTTTTACCGCAAGAAACGACGATTTTTACAATTGGACGACTTACACAAACAAACCCATATTCCTCTGCATGCGAACGTGAAATTGTTGTTATATACAGGTGACTCCACATGAATTTAACATTTTTTTAAGAAATTAGACAAATCCCACGGAATTTGTAGATTATATTGATATTTATATAGTTAAAAAACTCGCAAAAACGAAATTTTTTGAAGGATTTTTTTTTGTGGGGAAAATCGAAACCAGTGACATAATACAGTTCAATCATGTATACTAAACACTCTGTGAAAGAATTAGCACAATCGGTTGGAATATAGAGATTTTATTAGCGTTTATAGCAAAATCGTGTTTTTACCGCAAGAAACGACGATTTTTACAATTGGACGATTTTCACGAACAAACCCATATTCCTCTGCATGCGAACGTGAAATTGTTGTTATATATAGGTGACTCCACATGAATTTAACATTTTTTTAAGAAATTAGACAAATCCCCCGGAATTTGTAGATTTTATTGATATTTATATAGTTAAAATCTCGCAAAAACGAAATTTTTTGAAGGATTTTTTTTTGTGGGGAAAATCGAAACCAGTGATATAATACAGTTCAATCATGTATACTAAACACTCTGTCCAAGAATTAGCACAATCGGTTGGAATATAGAGATTTTATTAATGTTTATAGCAAAATCGTGTTTTTACGCAAGAAACGACGATTTTTACAATTGGACGATTTACACAAACAAACCCACATTCCTCTGCATGCGAACGTGAAATTGTTGTTATATATAGGTGAATCCACATGAATTTAACATTTTTTTAAGAAATTAGACAAATCCCACGGAATTTGTAGATTTTATTGATATTTATATAGTTAAAATCTCGCAAAAACGAAATTTTTTTAAGGATTTTTTTTTTGTGGGGAATATCGAAACCAGTGATATAATACTGTTCAATTATGTATACTAAACACTCTGTGAAAGAATTAGCACAATCGGTTGGAATATAGAGATTTTATTAACGTTTATAACAAAATCGTGTTTTTACCGCAAGAAACGACGATTTTTACAATTGGACGATTTACACAAACAAACCCATATTCCTCTGCATGCGAACGTGAAATTGTTGTTATATACAGGTGACTCCACATGAATTTAACATTTTTTTAAGAAATTAGACAAATCCCACGGAATTTGTAGATTTTATTGATATTTATATAGTTAAAAAACTCGCAAAAACGAAATTTTTTGAAGGATTTTTTTTGTGGGGAAAATCGAAACCAGTGACATAATACAGTTCAATCATGTATACTAAACACTCTGTCAAAGAATTAGCACAATCGGTTGGAATATAGAGATTTTATTAACGTTTATAACAAAATCGTGTTTTTACCGCAAGAAACGACTTTTTTTACAATTGGACGATTTACACAAACAAACCCATATTCCTCTGCATGCGAACGTGAAATTGTTGTTATATACAGGTGACTCCACATGAATTTAACATTTTTTTAAGAAATTAGACAAATCCCAAGGAATTTGTATATTTTATAAATATTTATATAGTTAATAATCTCGCAAAAACGAAATTTTTTGAAGGATTTTTTTTTTGTGGGGAAAATCGAAACCAGTGTTATAATACAGTTCAATCATGTATACTAAACACTCTGTCAAAGAATTAGCACAATCGGTTGGAATATAGAGATTTTATTAACGTTTATAGCAAAATCGTGTTTTTACCGCAAGAAACGACGATTTTTACAATTGGACGATTTACACAAACAAACCCTGATTCCTCCGCATGCGAACGTGAAATTGTTGTTATATATAGGTGAATCCACATGAATATAACATTTTTTTAAGAAATTAGACAAATCCCACGGAATTTGTAGATTATATTGATATTTATATAGTTAAAAAACTCGAAAAAACGAAATTTTTTGAAGGATTTTTTTTTGTGGGGAAATTCGAAACCAGTGACATAATACAGTTCAATCATGTATACTAAACACTCTGTGAAAGAATTAGCACAATCGGTTGGAATATAGAGATTTTATTAACGTTTATAGCAAAATCGTGTTTTTACCGCAAGAAACAACGATTTTTACAATTTGACCATTTTCACAAACAAACCCATATTCCTCTGCATGCGAACGTGAAATTGTTGTTATATATAGGTGAATCCACATGAATTTAACATTTTTTTAAGAAATTAGACAAATCCCAGGAATTTGTAGATTTTATTGATATTTATATAGTTAAAATCTCGCAAAAACGAAATTTTTTGAAGGATTTTTTTTTGTGGGGAAAATCGAAACCAGTGACATAATACAGTTCAATCATGTATACTAAACACTCTGTCCAAGAATTAGCACAATCGGTTGGAATATAGAGATTTTATTAATGTTTATAGCAAAATCGTGTTTTTACCGCAAGAAACGACGATTTTTACAATTGGACGCTTTACACAAACAAACCCATATTCCTCTGCATGCGAACGTGAAATTGTTGTTATATATAGGTGAATCCACATGAATTTAACATTTTTTTAAGAAATTAGACAAATCCCACGGAATTTGTAGATTTTATTGATATTTATATAGTTAAAATCTCGCAAAAACGAAATTTTTTGAAGGATTTTTTTTTGTGGGGAAAATCGAAACCAGTGATATAATACAGTTCAATTATGTATACTAAACACTCTGTGTAAGAATTAGCACAATCGGTTGGAATATAGAGATTTTATTAACATTTATAACAAAATCGTGTTTTTACCGCAAGAAACGACGATTTTTACAATTGGACGATTTACACAAACAAACCCATATTCCTCTGCATGCGAACGTGAAATTGTTGTTATATACAGGTGACTCCACATGAATTTAACATTCTTTTAAGAAATTAGACAAATCCCACGGAATTTGTAGATTTTATTGATATTTATATAGTTAAAATATCGGAAAAACGAAATTTTTTGAAGGATTTTTTTTTGTGGGGAAAATCGAAACCAGTGATATAATACAGTTCAATTATGTATACTAAACACTCTGTGAAAGTATTAGCACAATCGGTTGGAATAGAGAGATTTTATTAACGTTTAAACAAAATCGTGTTTTTACCGCAAGAAACGACGATTTTTACAATTGGACGATTTACACAAACAAAGCCATATTCCTCTGCATGCGAACGTGAAATTGTTGTTATATACAGGTGACTCCACATGAATTTAACATTTTTTTAAGAAATTAGACAAATCCCACGGAATTTGTAGATTATATTGATATTTATATAGTTAAAAAACTCGCAAAAACGAAATTTTTTGAAGGATTTTTTTTTGTGGGGAAAATCGAACCCAGTGACATAATACAGTTCAATGATGTATACTAAACACTCTGTGAAAGAATTAGCACAATCGGTTGGAATATAGAGATTTTATTAGCGTTTATAGCAAAATCGTGTTTTTACCGCAAGAAACGACGATTTTTACAATTTGACGATTTTCACGAACAAACCCATATTCCTCTGCATGCGAACGTGAAATTGTTGTTATATATAGGTGACTCCACATGAATTTAACATTTTTTTTAAGAAATTAGACAAATCCCCCGGAATTTGTAGATTTTATTGATATTTATATAGTTAAAATCTCGCAAAAACGAAATTTTTTGAAGGATTTTTTTTTTGTGGGGAAAATCGAAACCAGTGATATAATACAGTTCAATCATGTATACTAAACACTCTGTCCAAGAATTAGCACAATAGGTTGGAATATAGAGATTTTATTAATGTTTATAGCAAAATCGTGTTTTTACGCAAGAAACGACGATTTTTACAATTGGACGATTTACACAAACAAACCCACATTCCTCTGCATGCGAACGTGAAATTGTTGTTATATATAGGTGAATCCACATGAATTTAACATTTTTTTAAGAAATTAGACAAATCCCACGGAATTTGTAGATTTTATTGATATTTATATAGTTAAAATCTCGCAAAAACGAAATTTTTTTAAGGATTTTTTTTTGTGGGGAAAATCGAAACCAGTGATACAATACAGTTCAATTATGTATACTAAACACTCTGTGAAAGTATTAGCACAATCGGTTGGAATATAGAGATTTTATTAACGTTTAAACAAAATCGTGTTTTTACCGCAAGAAACGACGATTTTTACAATTGGACGATTTACACAAACAAACCCTGATTCCTCCGCATGCGAACGTGAAATTGTTGTTATATATAGGTGAATCCACATGAATATAACATTTTTTTAAGAAATTAGACAAATCCCACGGAATTTGTAGATTTTATTGATATTTATATAGTTAAAAAACTTGCAAAAACGAAATTTTTTGAACGATTTTTTTTGTGGGGAAAATCGAAACCAGTGACATAATACAGTTCAATCATGTATACTAAACACTCTGTCAAAGAATTAGCACAATCGGTTGGAATATAGAGATTTTATTAACGTTTATAACAAAATCGTGTTTTTACCGCAAGAAACGACTTTTTTTACAATTGGACGATTTACACAAACAAACCCATATTCCTCTGCATGCGAACGTGAAATTGTTGTTATATACAGGTGACTCCACATGAATTTAACATTTTTTTAAGAAATTAGACAAATCCCAAGGAATTTGTATATTTTATATATATTTATATAGTTAATAAACTCGCAAAAACGAAATTTTTTGAAGGATTTTTTTTTGTGGGGAAAATCGAAACCAGTGTTATAATACAGTTCAATCATGTATACTAAACACTCTGTCAAAGAATTAGCACAATCGGTTGGAATATAGAGATTGTATTAACGTTTATAGCAAAATCGTGTTTTTACCGCAAGAAACGACGATTTTTACAATTGGACGATTTACACAAACAAACCCTGATTCCTCCGCATGCGAACGTGAAATTGTTGTTATATATAGGTGAATCCACATGAATATAACATTTTTTTAAGAAATTAGACAAATCCCACGGAATTTGTAGATTATATTGATATTTATATAGTTAAAAAACTCGAAAAAACGAAATTTTTTGAAGGATTTTTTTTGTGGGGAAAATCGAAACCAGTGATATAATACAGTTCAATTATGTATACTAAACACTCTGTGAAAGAATTAGCACAATCGGTTGGAATATAGAGATTTTATTAACGTTTATAGCAAAATCGTGTTTTTACCGCAAGAAACAACGATTTTTACAATTTGACCATTTTCACAAACAAACCCATATTCCTCTGCATGCGAACGTGAAATTGTTGTTATATATAGGTGAATCCACATGAATTTAACATTTTTTTAAGAAATTAGACAAATCCCACGGAATTTGTAGATTTTATTGATATTTATATAGTTAAAATCTCGCAACAACGAAATTTTTTGAAGAATTTTTTTTTGTGGGGAAAATCGAAACCAGTGACATAATACAGTTCAATCATGTATACTAAACACTCTGTCCAAGAATTAGCGCAATCGGTTGGAATATAAAGATTTTATTAATGTTTATAGCAAAATCGTGTTTTTACCGCAAGAAACGACGATTTTTACAATTGGACGATTTACACAAACAAACCCATATTCCTCTGCATGCGAACGTGAAATTGTTGTTATATATAGGTGAATCCACATGAATTTAACATTTTTTTAAGAAATTAGACAAATCCCACGGAATTTGTAGATTTTATTGATATTTATATAGTTAAAATATCGCAAAAACGAAATTTTTTGAAGGATTTTTTTTTGTTGGGAAAATCGAAACCAGTGATATAATACAGTTCAATTATGTATACTAAACACTCTGTGAAAGTATTAGCACAATCGGTTGGAATAGAGAGATTTTATTAACGTTTAAACAAAATCGTGTTTTTACCGCAAGAAACGACGATTTTTACAATTGGACGATTTACACAAACAAACCCATATTCCTCTGCATGCGAACGTGAAATTGTTGTTATATACAGGTGACTCCACATGAATTTAACATTTTTTTAAGAAATTAGACAAATCCCACGGAATTTGTAGATTATATTGATATTTATATAGTTAAAAAACTCGCAAAAACGAAATTTTTTGAAGGATTTTTTTTTGTGGGGAAAATCGAAACCAGTGACATAATACAGTTCAATCATGTATACTAAACACTCTGTGAAAGAATTAGCACAATCGGTTGGAATATAGAGATTTTATTAGCGTTTATAGCAAAATCGTGTTTTTACCGCAAGAAACGACGATTTTTACAATTTGACGATTTTCACGAACAAACCCATATTCCTCTGCATGCGAACGTGAAATTGTTGTTATATATAGGTGACTCCACATGAATTTAACATTTTTTTAAGAAATTAGACAAATCCCCCGGAATTTGTAGATTTTATTGATATTTATATAGTTAAAATCTCGCAAAAACGAAATATTTTGAAGGATTTTTTTTTGTGGGGAAAATCGAAACCAGTGATATAATACAGTTCAATCATGTATACTAAACACTCTGTCCAAGAATTAGCGCAATCGCTTGGAATATAGAGATTTTATTAATGTTTATAGCAAAATCGTGTTTTTACGCAAGAAACGACGATTTTTACAATTGGACGATTTACACAAACAAACCCACATTCCTCTGCATGCGAACGTGAAATTGTTGTTATATATAGGTGAATCCACATGAATTTAACATTTTTTTAAGAAATTAGACAAATCCCACGGAATTTGTAGATTTTATTGATATTTATATAGTTAAAATCTCGCAAAAACGAAATTTTTTGAAGGATTTTTTTTTGTGGGGAAAATCGAAACCAGTGATATAATACAGTTCAATTATGTATACTAAACACTCTGTGAAAGAATTAGCACAATCGGTTGGAATATAGAGATTTTATTAACGTTTATAACAAAATTGTGTTTTTACCGCAAGAAACGACGATTTTTACAATTGGACGATTTACACAAACAAACCCATATTCCTCTGCATGCGAACGTGAAATTGTTGTTATATACAGGTGACTCCACATGAATTTAACATTTTTTTAAGAAATTAGACAAATCCCACAGAATTTGTAGATTTTATTGATATTTATATAGTTAAAAAACTCGCAAAAACGAAATTTTTTGAAGGATTTTTTTTGTGGGGAAAATCGAAACCAGTGACATAATACAGTTCAATCATGTATACTAAACACTCTGTCAAAGAATTAGCACAATCGGTTGGAATATAGAGATTTTATTAACGTTTATAACAAAATCGTGTTTTTACCGCAAGAAACGACTTTTTTTACAATTGGACGATTTACACAAACAAACCCATATTCCTCTGCATGCGAACGTGAAATTGTTGTTATATACAGGTGACTCCACATGAATTTAACATTTTTTTAAGAAATTAGACAAATCCCAAGGAATTTGTATATTTTATAAATATTTATATAGTTAATAATCTCGCAAAAACGAAATTTTTTGAAAGATTTTTTTTTGTGGGGAAAATCGAAACCAGTGTTATAATACAGTTCAATCATTTATACTAAACACTCTGTCAAAGAATTAGCACAATCGGTTGGAATATAGAGATTTTATTAACGTTTATAGCAAAATCGTGTTTTTACCGCAAGAAACGACGATTTTTACAATGGGACGATTTACACAAATAAACCCTGATTCCTCCGCATGCGAACGTGAAATTGTTGTTATATATAGGTGAATCCACATGAATATAACATTTTTTTAAGAAATTAGACAAATCCCGCGGAATTTGTAGATTATATTGATATTTATATAGTTAAAAAACTCGAAAAAACGAAATTTTTTGAAGGATTTTTTTTTGTGGGGAAATTCGAAACCAGTGACATAATACAGTTCAATCATGTATACTAAACACTCTGTGAAAGAATTAGCACAATCGGTTGGAATATAGAGATTTTATTAACGTTTATAGCAAAATCGTGTTTTTACCGCAAGAAACAACGATTTTTACAATTTGACCATTTTCACAAACAAACCCATATTCCTCTGCATGCGAACGTGAAATTGTTGTTATATATAGGTGAATCCACATGAATTTAACATTTTTTTAAGAAATTAGACAAATCCCACGGAATTTGTAGATTTTATTGATATTTATATAGTTAAAATCTCGCAAAAACGAAATTTTTTGAAGGATTTTTTTTTGTGGGGAAAATCGAAACCAGTGACATAATACAGTTCAATCATGTATACTAAACACTCTGTCCAAGAATTAGCACAATCGGTTGGAATATAGAGATTTTATTAATGTTTATAGCAAAATCGTGTTTTTACCGCAAGAAACGACGATTTTTACAATTGGACGCTTTACACAAACAAACCCATATTCCTCTGCATGCGAACGTGAAATTGTTGTTATATATAGGTGAATCCACATGAATTTAACATTTTTTTAAGAAATTAGACAAATCCCACGGAATTTGTAGATTTTATTGATATTTATATAGTTAAAATCTCGCAAAAACGAAATTTTTTGAAGGATTTTTTTTTGTGGGGAAAATCGAAACCAGTGATATAATACAGTTCAATTATGTATACTAAACACTCTGTGAAAGAATTAGCACAATCGGTTGGAATATAGAGATTTTATTAACGTTTATAACAAAATCGTGTTTTTACCGCAAGAAACGACTTTTTTTACAATTGGACGATTTACACAAACAAACCCATATTCCTCTGCATGCGAACGTGAAATTGTTGTTATATACAGGTGACTCCACATGAATTTAACATTTTTTTAAGAAATTAGACAAATCCCAAGGAATTTGTATATTTTATAAATATTTATATATTTAATAATCTCGCAAAAACGAAATTTTTTGAAGGATTTTTTTTTGTGGGGAAAATCGAAACCAGTGTTATAATACAGTTCAATCATGTATACTAAACACTCTGTCAAAGAATTAGCACAATCGGTTGGAATATAGAGATTTTATTAACGTTTATAGCAAAATCGTGTTTTTACCGCAAGAAACGACGATTTTTACAATTGGACGATTTACCCAAACAAACCCTGATTCCTCCGCATGCGAACGTGAAATTGTTGTTATATATAGGTGAATCCACATGAATATAACATTTTTTTAAGAAATTAGACAAATCCCACGGAATTTGTAGATTATATTGATATTTATATAGTTAAAAAACTCGAAAAAACGAAATTTTTTGAAGGATTTTTTTTGTGGGGAAAATCGAAACCAGTGATATAATACAGTTCAATTATGTATACTAAACACTCTGTGAAAGAATTAGCACAATCGGTTGGAATATAGAGATTTTATTAACGTTTATAGCAAAATCGTGATTTTACCGCAAGAAACAACGATTTTTACAATTTGACCATTTTCACAAACAAACCCATATTCCTCTGCATGCGAACGTGAAATTGTTGTTATATATAGGTGAATCCACATGAATTTAACATTTTTTTAAGAAATTAGACAAATCCCACGGAATTTGTAGATTTTATTGATATTTATATAGTTAAAATCTCGCAAAAACGAAATTTTTTGAAGAATTTTTTTTTGTGGGGAAAATCGAAACCAGTGACATAATACAGTTCAATCATGTATACTAAACACTCTGTCCAAGAATTAGCGCAATCGGTTGGAATATAAAGATTTTATTAATGTTTATAGCAAAATCGTGTTTTTACCGCAAGAAACGACGATTTTTACAATTGGACGATTTACACAAACAAACCCATATTCCTCTGCATGCGAACGTGAAATTGTTGTTATATATAGGTGAATCCACATGAATTTAACATTTTTTTAAGAAATTAGACAAATCCCACGGAATTTGTAGATTTTATTGATATTTATATAGTTAAAATATCGCAAAAACGAAATTTTTTGAAGGATTTTTTTTTGTTGGGAAAATCGAAACCAGTGATATAATACAGTTCAATTATGTATACTAAACACTCTGTGAAAGTATTAGCACAATCGGTTGGAATAGAGAGATTTTATTAACGTTTAAACAAAATCGTGTTTTTACCGCAAGAAACGACGATTTTTACAATTGGACCATTTACACAAACAAACCCATATTCCTCTGCATGCGAACGTGAAATTGTTGTTATATACAGGTAACTCCACATGAATTTAACATTTTTTTAAGAAATTAGACAAATCCCACGGAATTTGTAGATTATATTGATATTTATATAGTTAAAAAACTCGCAAAAACGAAATTTTTTGAAGGATTTTTTTTTGTGGGGAAAATCGAAACCAGTGACATAATACAGTTCAATCATGTATACTAAACACTCTGTGAAAGAATTAGCACAATCGGTTGGAATATAGAGATTTTATTAGCGTTTATAACAAAATCGTGTTTTTACCGCAAGAAACGACGATTTTTACAATTTGACGATTTTCACGAACAAACCCATATTCCTCTGCATGCGAACGTGAAATTGTTGTTATATATAGGTGACTCCACATGAATTTAACATTTTTTTAAGAAATTAGACAAATCCCCCGGAATTTGTAGATTTTATTGATATTTATATAGTTAAAATCTCGCAAAAACGAAATTTTTTGAAGGATTTTTTTTTGTGGGGAAAATCGAAACCAGTGATATAATACAGTTCAATCATGTATACTAAACACTCTGTCCAAGAATTAGCACAATCGCTTGGAATATAGAGATTTTATTAATGTTTATAGCAAAATCGTGTTTTTACGCAAGAAACGACGATTTTTACAATTGGACGATTTACACAAACAAACCCACATTCCTCTGCATGCGAACGTGAAATTGTTGTTATATATAGGTGAATCCACATGAATTTAACATTTTTTTAAGAAATTAGACAAATCCCACGGAATTTGTAGATTTTATTGATATTTATATAGTTAAAATCTCGCAAAAACGAAATTTTTTGAAGGATTTTTTTTTGTGGGGAAAATCGAAACCAGTGATATAATACAGTTCAATTATGTATACTAAACACTCTGTGAAAGAATTAGCACAATCGGTTGGAATATAGAGATTTTATTAACGTTTATAACAAAATTGTGTTTTTACCGCAAGAAACGACGATTTTTACAATTGGACGATTTACACAAACAAACCCATATTCCTCTGCATGCGATCGTGAAATTGTTGTTATATACAGGTGACTCCACATGAATTTAACATTTTTTTAAGAAATTAGACAAATCCCACGGAATTTGTAGATTTTATTGATATTTATATAGTTAAAAAACTCGCAAAAACGAAATTTTTTGAAGGATTTTTTTTGTGGGGAAAATCGAAACCAGTGACATAATACAGTTCAATCATGTATACTAAACACTCTGTCAAAGAATTAGCACAATCGGTTGGAATATAGAGATTTTATTAACGTTTATAACAAAATCGTGTTTTTACCGCAAGAAACGGCTTTTTTTACAATTGGACGATTTACACAAACAAACCCATATTCCTCTGCATTCGAACGTGAAATTGTTGTTATATACAGGTGACTCCACATGAATTTAACATTTTTTTAAGAAATTAGACAAATCCCAAGGAATTTGTATATTTTATAAATATTTATATAGTTAATAATCTCGCAAAAACGAAATTTTTTGAAGGATTTTTTTTTGTGGGGAAAATCGAAACCAGTGTTATAATACAGTTCAATCATGTATACTAAACACTCTGTCAAAGAATTAGCACAATCGGTTGGAATATAGAGATTTTATTAACGTTTATAGCAAAATCGTGTTTTTACCGCAAGAAACGACGATTTTTACAATTGGACGATTTACACAAACAAACCCTGATTCCTCCGCATGCGAACGTGAAATTGTTGTTATATATCGGTGAATCCACATGAATATAACATTTTTTTAAGAAATTAGACAAATCCCACGGAATTTGTAGATTATATTGATATTTATATAGTTAAAAAACTCGAAAAAACGAAATTTTTTGAAGGATTTTTTTTTGTGGGGAAATTCGAAACCAGTGACATAATACAGTTCAATCATGTATACTAAACACTCTGTGAAAGAATTAGCACAATCGGTTGGAATATAGAGATTTTATTAATGTTTATAGCAAAATCGTGTTTTTACCGCAAGAAACGACGATTTTTACAATTGGACGATTTACACAAACAAACCCATATTCCTCTGCATGCGAACGTGAAATTGTTGTTATATATAGGTGAATCCACATGAATTTAACATTTTTTTAAGAAATTAGACAAATCCCACGGAATTTGTAGATTTTATTGATATTTATATAGTTAAAATCTCGCAAAAACGAAATTTTTTGAAGGATTTTTTTTTGTGGGGAAAATCGAAACCAGTGATACAATACAGTTCAATTATGTATACTAAACACTCTGTGAAAGTATTAGCACAATCGGTTGGAATATAGAGATTTTATTAACGTTTAAACAAAATCGTGTTTTTACCGCAAGAAACGACGATTTTTACAATTGGACGATTTACACAAACAAACCCATATTCCTCTGCATGCGAACGTGAAATTGTTGTTATATACAGGTGACTCCACATGAATTTAACATTTTTTTAAGAAATTAGACAAATCCCACGGAATTTGTAGATTATATTGATATTTATATAGTTAAAAAACTCTCAAAAACGAAATTTTTTGAAGGATTTTTTTTGTGGGGAAAATCGAAACCAGTGACATAATACAGTTCAATCATGTATACTAAACACTCTGTGAAAGAATTAGCACAATCGGTTGGAATATAGAGATTTTATTAACGTTTATAGCAAAATCGTGTTTTTACCGCAAGAAACAACGATTTTTACAATTTGACCATTTTCACAAACAAACCCATATTCCTCTGCATGCGAACGTGAAATTGTTGTTATATATAGGTGAATCCACATGAATTTAACATTTTTTTAAGAAATTAGACAAATCCCACGGAATTTGTAGATTTTATTGATATTTATATAGTTAAAATCTCGCAAAAACGAAATTTTTTGAAGAATTTTTTTTTGTGGGGAAAATCGAAACCAGTGACATAATACAGTTCAATCATGTATACTAAACACTCTGTCCAAGAATTAGCGCAATCGGTTGGAATATAAAGATTTTATTAATGTTTATAGCAAAATCGTGTTTTTACCGCAAGAAACGACGATTTTTACAATTGGACGATTTACACAAACAAACCCATATTCCTCTGCATGCGAACGTGAAATTGTTGTTATATATAGGTGAATCCACATGAATTTAACATTTTTTTAAGAAATTAGACAAATCCCACGGAATTTGTAGATTTTATTGATATTTATATAGTTAAAATATCGCAAAAACGAAATTTTTTGAAGGATTTTTTTTTGTTGGGAAAATCGAAACCAGTGATATAATACAGTTCAATTATGTATACTAAACACTCTGTGAAAGTATTAGCACAATCGGTTGGAATAGAGAGATTTTATTAACGTTTAAACAAAATCGTGTTTTTACCGCAAGAAACGACGATTTTTACAATTGGACCATTTACACAAACAAACCCATATTCCTCTGCATGCGAACGTGAAATTGTTGTTATATACAGGTAACTCCACATGAATTTAACATTTTTTTAAGAAATTAGACAAATCCCACGGAATTTGTAGATTATATTGATATTTATATAGTTAAAAAACTCGCAAAAACGAAATTTTTTGAAGGATTTTTTTTTGTGGGGAAAATCGAAACCAGTGACATAATACAGTTCAATCATGTATACTAAACACTCTGTGAAAGAATTAGCACAATCGGTTGGAATATAGAGATTTTATTAGCGTTTATAACAAAATCGTGTTTTTACCGCAAGAAACGACGATTTTTACAATTTGACGATTTTCACGAACAAACCCATATTCCTCTGCATGCGAACGTGAAATTGTTGTTATATATAGGTGACTCCACATGAATTTAACATTTTTTTAAGAAATTAGACAAATCCCCCGGAATTTGTAGATTTTATTGATATTTATATAGTTAAAATCTCGCAAAAACGAAATTTTTTGAAGGATTTTTTTTGTGGGGAAAATCGAAACCAGTGATATAATACAGTTCAATCATGTATACTAAACACTCTGTCCAAGAATTAGCACAATCGCTTGGAATATAGAGATTTTATTAATGTTTATAGCAAAATCGTGTTTTTACGCAAGAAACGACGATTTTTACAATTGGACGATTTACACAAACAAACCCACATTCCTCTGCATGCGAACGTGAAATTGTTGTTATATATAGGTGAATCCACATGAATTTAACATTTTTTTAAGAAATTAGACAAATCCCACGGAATTTGTAGATTTTATTGATATTTATATAGTTAAAATCTCGCAAAAACGAAATTTTTTGAAGGATTTTTTTTTGTGGGGAAAATCGAAACCAGTGATATAATACAGTTCAATTATGTATACTAAACACTCTGTGAAAGAATTAGCACAATCGGTTGGAATATAGAGATTTTATTAACGTTTATAACAAAATTGTGTTTTTACCGCAAGAAACGACGATTTTTACAATTGGACGATTTACACAAACAAACCCATATTCCTCTGCATGCGATCGTGAAATTGTTGTTATATACAGGTGACTCCACATGAATTTAACATTTTTTTAAGAAATTAGACAAATCCCACGGAATTTGTAGATTTTATTGATATTTATATAGTTAAAAAACTCGCAAAAACGAAATTTTTTGAAGGATTTTTTTTGTGGGGAAAATCGAAACCAGTGACATAATACAGTTCAATCATGTATACTAAACACTCTGTCAAAGAATTAGCACAATCGGTTGGAATATAGAGATTTTATTAACGTTTATAACAAAATCGTGTTTTTACCGCAAGAAACGGC
This sequence comes from Periplaneta americana, assembly GCF_040183065.1. NCBI lineage: Eukaryota > Metazoa > Arthropoda > Insecta > Blattodea > Blattidae > Periplaneta > Periplaneta americana. Next base: position 177,717,680 of record NC_091127.1, read on the forward strand.
TTTTTTTACAATTGGACGATTTACACAAACAAACCCATATTCCTCTGCATTCGAACGTGAAATTGTTGTTATATACAGGTGACTCCACATGAATTTAACATTTTTTTAAGAAATTAGACAAATCCCAAGGAATTTGTATATTTTATAAATATTTATATAGTTAATAATCTCGCAAAAACGAAATTTTTTGAAGGATTTTTTTTTGTGGGGAAAATCGAAACCAGTGTTATAATACAGTTCAATCATGTATACTAAACACTCTGTCAAAGAATTAGCACAATCGGTTGGAATATAGAGATTTTATTAACGTTTATAGCAAAATCGTGTTTTTACCGCAAGAAACGACGATTTTTACAATTGGACGATTTACACAAACAAACCCTGATTCCTCCGCATGCGAACGTGAAATTGTTGTTATATATAGGTGAATCCACATGAATTTAACATTTTTTTAAGAAATTAGACAAATCCCACGGAATTTGTAGATTATATTGATATTTATATAGTTAAAAAACTCGAAAAAACGAAATTTTTTGAAGGATTTTTTTTTGTGGGGAAATTCGAAACCAGTGACATAATACAGTTCAATCATGTATACTAAACACTCTGTGAAAGAATTAGCACAATCGGTTGGAATATAGAGATTTTATTAATGTTTATAGCAAAATCGTGTTTTTACCGCAAGAAACGACGATTTTTACAATTGGACGATTTACACAAACAAACCCATATTCCTCTGCATGCGAACGTGAAATTGTTGTTATATATAGGTGAATCCACATGAATTTAACATTTTTTTAAGAAATTAGACAAATCCCACGGAATTTGTAGATTTTATTGATATTTATATAGTTAAAATCTCGCAAAAACGAAATTTTTTGAAGGATTTTTTTTTGTGGGGAAAATCGAAACCAGTGATACAATACAGTTCAATTATGTATACTAAACACTCTGTGAAAGTATTAGCACAATCGGTTGGAATATAGAGATTTTATTAACGTTTAAACAAAATCGTGTTTTTACCGCAAGAAACGACGATTTTTACAATTGGACGATTTACACAAACAAACCCATATTCCTCTGCATGCGAACGTGAAATTGTTGTTATATACAGGTGACTCCACATGAATTTAACATTTTTTTAAGAAATTAGACAAATACCACGGAATTTGTAGATTATATTGATATTTATATAGTTAAAAAACTCTCAAAAACGAAATTTTTTGAAGGATTTTTTTTGTGGGGAAAATCGAAACCAGTGACATAATACAGTTCAATCATGTATACTAAACACTCTGTGAAAGAATTAGCACAATCGGTTGGAATATAGAGATTTTATTAACGTTTATAACAAAATCGTGTTTTTACCGCAAGAAACGACGATTTTTACAATTGGACGATTTACACAAACAAACCCATATTCCTCTGCATGCGAACGTGAAATTGTTGTTATATACAGGTGACTCCACATGAATTTAACATTTTTTTAAGAAATTAGACAAATCCCACGGAATTTGTAGATTTTATTGATATTTATATAGTTAAAATCTCGCAAAAACGAAATTTTTTGAAGGATTTTTTTTGTGGGGAAAATCGAAACCAGTGATATAATACAGTTCAATTATGTATACTAAACACTCTGTGAAAGAATTAGCACAATCGGTTGGAATATAGAGATTTTATTATCGTTTATAACAAAATCGTGTTTTTACCGCAAGAAACGACGATTTTTACAATTGGACGATTTACACAAACAAACCCATATTCCTCTGCATGCGAACGTGAAATTGTTGTTATATACAGGTGACTCCACATGAATTTAACATTCTTTTAAGAAATTAGACAAATCCCACGGAATTTGTAGATTTTATTGATATTTATATAGTTAAAATATCGCAAAAACGAAATTTTTTGAAGGATTTTTTTTTGTTGGGAAAATCGAAACCAGTGATATAATACAGTTCAATTATGTATACTAAACACTCTGTGAAAGTATTAGCACAATCGGTTGGAATAGAGAGATTTTATTAACGTTTAAACAAAATCGTGTTTTTACCGCAAGAAACGACGATTTTTACAATTGGACGATTTACACAAACAAACCCATATTCCTCTGCATGCGAACGTGAAATTGTTGTTATATACAAATGACTCCACATGAATTTAACATTTTTTTAAGAAATTAGACAAATCCCACGGAATTTGTAGATTATATTGATATTTATATAGTTAAAAAACTCGAAAAAACGAAATTTTTTGAAGGATTTTTTTTTGTGGGGAAATTCGAAACCAGTGACATAATACAGTTCAATCATTTATACTAAACACTCTGTGAAAGAATTAGCACAATCGGTTGGAATATAGAGATTTTATTAACGTTTATAGCAAAATCGTGTTTTTACCGCAAGAAACAACGATTTTTACAATTTGACCATTTTCACAAACAAACCCATATTCCTCTGCATGCGAACGTGAAATTGTTGTTATATATAGGTGAATCCACATGAATTTAACATTTTTTTAAGAAATTAGACAAATCCCACGGAATTTGTAGATTTTATTGATATTTATATAGTTAAAATCTCGCAAAAACGAAATTTTTTGAAGGATTTTTTTTGTGGGGAAAATCGAAACCAGTGACATAATACAGTTCAATCATGTATACTAAACACTCTGTCCAAGAATTAGCACAATCGGTTGGAATATAGAGATTTTATTAATGTTTATAGCAAAATCGTGTTTTTACCGCAAGAAACGACGATTTTTACAATTGGACGATTTACACAAACAAACCCATATTCCTCTGCATGCGAACGTGAAATTGTTGTTATATATAGGTGAATCCACATGAATTTAAAATTTTTTTAAGAAATTAGACAAATCCCACGGAATTTGTAGATTTTATTGATATTTATATAGTTAAAATCTCGCAAAAACGAAATTTTTTGAAGGATTTTTTTTTGTGGGGAAAATCGAAACCAGTGATACAATACAGTTCAATTATGTATACTAAACACTCTGTGAAAGTATTAGCACAATCGGTTGGAATATAGATATTTTATTAACATTTAAACAAAATCGTGTTTTTACCGCAAGAAACGACGATTTTTACAATTGGACGATTTACACAAACAAACCCATATTCCTCTGCATGCGAACGTGAAATTGTTGTTATATACAGGTGACTCCACATGAATTTAACATTTTTTTAAGAAATTAGACAAATCCCACGGAATTTGTAGATTATATTGATATTTATATAGTTAAAAAACTCTCAAAAACGAAATTTTTTGAAGGATTTTTTTTTGTGGGGAAAATCGAAACCAGTGACATAATACAGTTCAATCATGTATACTAAACACTCTGTGAAAGAATTAGCACAATCGGTTGGAATATAGAGATTTTATTAGCGTTTATAGCAAAATCGTGTTTTTACGCAAGAAACGACGATTTTTACAATTGGACGATTTACACAAACAAACCCACATTCCTCAGCATGCGAACGTGAAATTGTTGTTATATATAGGTGAATCCACATGAATTTAACATTTTTTTAAGAAATTAGACAAATCCCACGGAATTTGTAGATTTTATTGATATTTATATAGTTAAAATCTCGCAAAAACGAAATTTTTTGAAGGATTTTTTTTTGTGGGGAAAATCGAAACCAGTGATATAATACAGTTCAATTATGTATACTAAACACTCTGTGAAAGAATTAGCACAATCGGTTGGAATATAGAGATTTTATTAACGTTTATAACAAAATCGTGTTTTTACCGCAAGTAACGACGATTTTTACAATTGGACGATTTACACAAACAAACCCATATTCCTCTGCATGCGAACGTGAAATTGTTGTTATATACAGGTGACTCCACATGAATTTAACATTTTTTTAAGAAATTAGACAAATCCCACGGAATTTGTAGATTTTATTGATATTTATATAGTTAAAAAACTCGCAAAAACGAAATTTTTTGAAGGATTTTTTTTGTGGGGAAAATCGAAACCAGTGACATAATACAGTTCAATCATGTATACTAAACACTCTGTGAAAGAATTAGCACAATCGGTTGGAATATAGAGATTTTATTAACGTTTATAACAAAATCGTGTTTTTACCGCAAGAAACGACTTTTTTTACAATTGGACGATTTACACAAACAAACCCATATTCCTCTGCATGCGAACGTGAAATTGTTGTTATATACAGGTGACTCCACATGAATTTAACATTTTTTTAAGAAATTAGACAAATCCCAAGGAATTTGTATATTTTATAAATATTTATATAGTTAATAATCTCGCAAAAACGAAATTTTTTGAAGGATTTTTTTTTTTGTGGGGAAAATCGAAACCAGTGATATAATACAGTTCAATCATGTATGCTAAACACTCTGTCAAAGAATTAGCACAATCGGTTGGAATATAGAGATTTTATTAACGTTTATAGCAAAAACGTGTTTTTACCGCAAGAAACGACGATTTTTACAATTGGACGATTTACACAAACAAACCCTGATTCCTCCGCATGCGAACGTGAAATTGTTGTTATATATAGGTGAATCCACATGAATATAACATTTTTTTAAGAAATTAGACAAATCCCACGGAATTTGTAGATTATATTGATATTTATATAGTTAAAAAACTCGAAAAAACGAAATTTTTTGAAGGATTTTTTTTTGTGGGGAAAATCGAAACCAATAATATAATACAGTTCAATTATGTATACTAAACACTCTGTGAAAGAATTAGCACAATCGGTTGGAATATAGAGATTTTATTAACGTTTATAGCAAAATCGTGTTTTTACCGCAAGAAACAACGATTTTTACAATTTGACCATTTTCACAAACAAACCCATATTCCTCTGCATGCGAACGTGAAATTGTTGTTATATATAGGTGAATCCACATGAATTTAACATTTTTTTAAGAAATTAGACAAATCCCACGGAATTTGTAGATTTTATTGATATTTATATAGTTAAAATCTCGCAAAAACGAAATTTTTTGAAGGATTTTTTTTGTGGGGAAAATCGAAACCAGTGATATAATACAGTTCAATTATGTATACTAAACACTCTGTGAAAGAATTAGCACAATAGTTTCGAATATAGAGATTTTATTATCGTTTATAACAAAATCGTGTTTTTACCGCAAGAAACGACGATTTTTACAATTGGACGATTTACACAAACAAACCCATATTCCTCTGCATGCGAACGTGAAATTGTTGTTATATACAGGTGACTCCACATGAATTTAACATTTTTTTAAGAAATTAGACAAATCCCACGGAATTTGTAGATTATATTGATATTTATATAGTTAAAAAACTCGAAAAAACGAAATTTTTTGAAGGATTTTTTTTTGTGGGGAAATTCGAAACCAGTGACATAATACAGTTCAATCATGTATACTAAACACTCTGTGAAAGAATTAGCACAATCGGTTGGAATATAGAGATTTTATTAATGTTTATAGCAAAATCGTGTTTTTACCGCAAGAAACGACGATTTTTACAATTGGACGATTTACACAAACAAACCCATATTCCTCTGCATGCGAACGTGAAATTGTTGTTATATATAGGTGAATCCACATGAATTTAACATTTTTTTAAGAAATTAGACAAATCCCACGGAATTTGTAGATTTTATTGATATTTATATAGTTAAAAAACTCTCAAAAACGAAATTTTTTGAAGGATTTTTTTTGTGGGGAAAATCGAAACCAGTGACATAATACAGTTCAATCATGTATACTAAACACTCTGTGAAAGAATTAGCACAATCGGTTGGAATATAGAGATTTTATTAGCGTTTATAGCAAAATCGTGTTTTTACGCAAGAAACGACGATTTTTACAATTGGACGATTTACACAAACAAACCCACATTCCTCAGCATGCGAACGTGAAATTGTTGTTATATATAGGTGAATCCACATGAATTTAACATTTTTTTAAGAAATTAGACAAATCCCACGGAATTTGTAGATTTTATTGATATTTATATAGTTAAAATCTCGCAAAAACGAAATTTTTTGAAGGATTTTTTTTTGTGGGGAAAATCGAAACCAGTGATATAATACAGTTCAATCATGTATACTAAACACTCTGTGAAAGAATTAGCACAATCGGTTGGAATATAGAGATTTTATTAACGTTTATAACAAAATCGTGTTTTTACCGCAAGAAACGACGATTTTTACAATTGGACGATTTACACAAACAAACCCATATTCCTCTGCATGCGAACGTGAAATTGTTGTTATATACAGGTGACTCCACATGAATTTAACATTTTTTTAAGAAATTAGACAAATCCCACGGAATTTGTAGATTTTATTGATATTTATATAGTTAAAAAACTCGCAAAAACGAAATTTTTTGAAGGATTTTTTTTGTGGGGAAAATCGAAACCAGTGACATAATACAGTTCAATCATGTATACTAATCACTCTGTGAAAGAATTAGCACAATCGGTTGGAATATAGAGATTTTATTAACGTTTATAACAAAATCGTGTTTTTACCGCAAGAAACGACTTTTTTTACAATTGGACGATTTACACAAACAAACCCATATTCCTCTGCATGCGAACGTGAAATTGTTGTTATATATAGGTGAATCCACATGAATTTAACATTTTTTTAAGAAATTAGACAAATCCCACGGAATTTGTAGATTTTATTGATATTTATATAGTTAAAATCTCGCAAAAACGAAATTTTTTGAAGGATTTTTTTTTGTGGGGAAAATCGAAACCAGTGACATAATACAGTTCAATCATGTATACTAAACACTCTGTCCAAGAATTAGCACAATCGGTTGGAATATAGAGATTTTATTAATGTTTATAGCAAAATCGTGTTTTTACCGCAAGAAACGACGATTTTTACAATTGGAAGATTTACACAAACAAACCCATATTCCTCTGCATGCGAACGTGAAATTGTTGTTATATATAGGTGAATCCACATGAATTTAACATTTTTTTAAGAAATTAGACAAATCCCACGGAATTTGTAGATTTTATTGATATTTATATAGTTAAAATCTCGCAAAAACGAAATTTTTTGAAGGATTTTTTTTGTGGGGAAAATCGAAACCAGTGATATAATACAGTTCAATTATGTATACTAAACACTCTGTGAAAGAATTAGCACAATCGGTTGGAATATAGAGATTTTATTATCGTTTATAACAAAATCGTGTTTTTACCGCAAGAAACGACGATTTTTACAATTGGACGATTTACACAAACAAACCCATATTCCTCTGCATGCGAACGTGAAATTGTTGTTATATACAGGTGACTCCACATGAATTTAACATTCTTTTAAGAAATTAGACAAATCCCACGGAATTTGTAGATTTTATTGATATTTATATAGTTAAAATATCGCAAAAACGAAATTTTTTGAAGGATTTTTTTTTGTTGGGAAAATCGAAACCAGTGATATAATACAGTTCAATTATGTATACTAAACACTCTGTGAAAGTATTAGCACAATCGGTTGGAATAGAGAGATTTTATTAACGTTTAAACAAAATCGTGTTTTTACCGCAAGAAACGACGATTTTTACAATTGGACGATTTACACAAACAAACCCAGATTCCTCTGCATGCGAACGTGAAATTGTTGTTATATACAGGTGACTCCACATGAATTTAACATTTTTTTAAGAAATTAGACAAATCCCACGGAATTTGTAGATTATATTGATATTTATATAGTTAAAAAACTCGAAAAAACGAAATTTTTTGAAGGATTTTTTTTTGTGGGGAAATTCGAAACCAGTGACATAATACAGTTCAATCATGTATACTAAACACTCTGTGAAAGAATTAGCACAATCGGTTGGAATATAGAGATTTTATTAACGTTTATAGCAAAATCGTGTTTTTACCGCAAGAAACAACGATTTTTACAATTTGACCATTTTCACAAACAAACCCATATTCCTCTGCATGCGAACGTGAAATTGTTGTTATATATAGGTGAATCCACATGAATTTAACATTTTTTTAAGAAATTAGACAAATCCCACGGAATTTGTAGATTTTATTGATATTTATATAGTTAAAATCTCGCAAAAACGAAATTTTTTGAAGGATTTTTTTTTGTGGGGAAAATCGAAACCAGTGACATAATACAGTTCAATCATGTATACTAAACACTCTGTCCAAGAATTAGCACAATCGGTTGGAATATAGAGATTTTATTAATGTTTATAGCAAAATCGTGTTTTTACCGCAAGAAACGACGATTTTTACAATTGGACGATTTACACAAACAAACCCATATTCCTCTGCATGCGAACGTGAAATTGTTGTTATATATAGGTGAATCCACATGAATTTAACATTTTTTTAAGAAATTAGACAAATCCCACGGAATTTGTAGATTTTATTGATATTTATATAGTTAAAATCTCGCAAAAACGAAATTTTTTGAAGGATTTTTTTTTGTGGGGAAAATCGAAACCAGTGATACAATACAGTTCAATTATGTATACTAAACACTCTGTGAAAGTATTAGCACAATCGGTTGGAATATAGATATTTTATTAACGTTTAAACAAAATCGTGTTTTTAACGCAAGAAACGACGATTTTTACAATTGGACGATTTACACAAACAAACCCATATTCCTCTGCATGCGAACGTGAAATTGTTGTTATATACAGGTGACTCCACATGAATTTAACATTTTTTTAAGAAATTAGACAAATCCCACGGAATTTGTAGATTATATTGATATTTATATAGTTAAAAAACTCTCAAAAACGAAATTTTTTGAAGGATTTTTTTTTGTGGGGAAAATCGAAACCAGTGACATAATACAGTTCAATCATGTATACTAAACACTCTGTGAAAGAATTAGCACAATCGGTTGGAATATAGAGATTTTATTAGCGTTTATAGCAAAATCGTGTTTTTACGCAAGAAACGACGATTTTTACAATTGGACGATTTACACAAACAAACCCACATTCCTCAGCATGCGAACGTGAAATTGTTGTTATATATAGGTGAATCCACATGAATTTAACATTTTTTTAAGAAATTAGACAAATCCCACGGAATTTGTAGATTTTATTGATATTTATATAGTTAAAATCTCGCAAAAACGAAATTTTTTGAAGGATTTTTTTTTGTGGGGAAAATCGAAACCAGTGATATAATACAGTTCAATTATGTATACTAAACACTCTGTGAAAGAATTAGCACAATCGGTTGGAATATAGAGATTTTATTAACGTTTATAACAAAATCGTGTTTTTACCGCAAGTAACGACGATTTTTACAATTGGACGATTTACACAAACAAACCCATATTCCTCTGCATGCGAACGTGAAATTGTTGTTATATACAGGTGACTCCACATGAATTTAACATTTTTTTAAGAAATTAGACAAATCCCACGGAATTTGTAGATTTTATTGATATTTATATAGTTAAAAAACTCGCAAAAACGAAATTTTTTGAAGGATTTTTTTTGTGGGGAAAATCGAAACCAGTGACATAATACAGTTCAATCATGTATACTAAACACTCTGTGAAAGAATTAGCACAATCGGTTGGAATATAGAGATTTTATTAACGTTTATAACAAAATCGTGTTTTTACCGCAAGAAACGACTTTTTTTACAATTGGACGATTTACACAAACAAACCCATATTCCTCTGCATGCGAACGTGAAATTTTTGTTATATACAGGTGACTCCACATGAATTTAACATTTTTTTAAGAAATTAGACAAATCCCAAGGAATTTGTATATTTTATGAATATTTATATAGTTAATAATCTCGCAAAAACGAAAATTTTTTGAAGGATTTTTTTTTTGTTGGGAAAATCGAAACCAGTGATATAATACAGTTCAATCATGTATACTAAACACTCTGTCAAAGAATTAGCACAATCGGTTGGAATATAGAGATTTTATTAACGTTTATAGCAAAAACGTGTTTTTACCGCAAGAAACGACGATTTTTACAATTGGACGATTTACACAAACAAACCCTGATTCCTCCGCATGCGAACGTGAAATTGTTGTTATATATAGGTGAATCCACATGAATATAACATTTTTTTAAGAAATTAGACAAATCCCACGGAATTTGTAGATTATATTGATATTTATATAGTTAAAAAACTCGAAAAAACGAAATTTTTTGAAGGATTTTTTTTTGTGGGGAAAATCGAAACCAATAATATAATACAGTTCAATTATGTATACTAAACACTCTGTGAAAGAATTAGCACAATCGGTTGGAATATAGAGATTTTATTAACGTTTATAGCAAAATCGTGTTTTTACCGCAAGAAACAACGATTTTTACAATTTGACCATTTTCACAAACAAACCCATATTCCTCTGCATGCGAACGTGAAATTGTTGTTATATATAGGTGAATCCACATGAATTTAACATTTTTTTAAGAAATTAGACAAATCCCACGGAATTTGTAGATTTTATTGATATTTATATAGTTAAAATCTCGCAAAAACGAAATTTTTTGAAGGATTTTTTTTTGTTTGGAAAATCGAAACAAGTGACATAATACAGTTCAATCATGTATACTAAACACCCTATCCAAGAATTAGCACAATCGGTTGGAATATAGAGATTTTATTAATGTTTATAGCAAAATCGTGTTTTTACCGCAAGAAACGACGATTTTTACAATTGGAAGATTTACACAAACAAACCCATATTCCTCTGCATGCGAACGTGAAATTGTTGTTATATATAGGTGAATCCACATGAATTTAACATTTTTTTAAGAAATTAGACAAATCCCACGGAATTTGTAGATTTTATTGATATTTATATAGTTAAAATCTCGCAAAAACGAAATTTTTTGAAGGATTTTTTTTGTGGGGAAAATCGAAACCAGTGATATAATACAGTTCAATTATGTATACTAAACACTCTGTGAAAGTATTAGCACAATCGGTTGGAATAGAGAGATTTTATTAACGTTTAAACAAAATCGTGTTTTTACCGCAAGAAACGACGATTTTTACAATTGGACGATTTACACAAACAAACCCAGATTCCTCTGCATGCGAACGTGAAATTGTTGTTATATACAGGTGACTCCACATGAATTTAACATTTTTTTAAGAAATTAGACAAATCCCACGGAATTTGTAGATTATATTGGTATTTATATAGTTAAAAAACTCGAAAAAACGAAATTTTTTGAAGGATTTTTTTTTGTGGGGAAATTCGAAACCAGTGACATAATACAGTTCAATCATGTATACTAAACACTCTGTGAAAGAATTAGCACAATCGGTTGGAATATAGAGATTTTATTAACGTTTATAGCAAAATCGTGTTTTTACCGCAAGAAACGACGATTTTTACAATTTGACCATTTTCACAAACAAACCCATATTCCTCTGCATGCGAACGTGAAATTGTTGTTATATATAGGTGAATCCACATGAATTTAACATTTTTTTAAGAAATTAGACAAATCCCACGGAATTTGTAGATTTTATTGATATTTATATAGTTAAAATCTCGCAAAAACGAAATTTTTTGAAGGATTTTTTTTTGTGTGGAAAATCGAAACCAGTGACATAATACAGTTCAATCATGTATACTAAACACTCTGTCCAAGAATTAGCACAATCGGTTGGAATATAGAGATTTTATTAATGTTTATAGCAAAATCGTGTTTTTACCGCAAGAAACGACGATTTTTACAATTGGACGATTTACACAAACAAACCCATATTCCTCTGCATGCGAACGTGAAATTGTTGTTATATATAGGTGAATCCACATGAATTTAACATTTTTTTAAGAAATTAGACAAATCCCACGGAATTTGTAGATTTTATTGATATTTATATAGTTAAAATCTCGCAAAAACGAAATTTTTTGAAGGATTTTTTTTTGTGGGGAAAATCGAAACCAGTGATATAATACAGTTCAATCATGTATACTAAACACTCTGTGAAAGAATTAGCACAATCGGTTGGAATATAGAGATTTTATTAACGTTTATAACAAAATCGTGTTTTTACCGCAAGAAACGACGATTTTTACAATTGGACGATTTACACAAACAAACCCATATTCCTCTGCATGCGAACGTGAAATTGTTGTTATATACAGGTGACTCCACATGAATTTAACATTTTTTTAAGAAATTAGACAAATCCCACGGAATTTGTAGATTTTATTGATATTTATATAGTTAAAAAACTCGCAAAAACGAAATTTTTTGAAGGATTTTTTTTGTGGGGAAAATCGAAACCAGTGACATAATACAGTTCAATCATGTATACTAATCACTCTGTGAAAGAATTAGCACAATCGGTTGGAATATAGAGATTTTATTAACGTTTATAACAAAATCGTGTTTTTACCGCAAGAAACGACTTTTTTTACAATTGGACGATTTACACAAACAAACCCATATTCCTCTGCATGCGAACGTGAAATTGTTGTTATATATAGGTGAATCCACATGAATTTAACATTTTTTTAAGAAATTAGACAAATCCCACGGAATTTGTAGATTTTATTGATATTTATATAGTTAAAATCTCGCAAAAACGAAATTTTTTGAAGGATTTTTTTTTGTGGGGAAAATCGAAACCAGTGACATAATACAGTTCAATCATGTATACTAAACACTCTGTCCAAGAATTAGCACAATCGGTTGGAATATAGAGATTTTATTAATGTTTATAGCAAAATCGTGTTTTTACCGCAAGAAACGACGATTTTTACAATTGGAAGATTTACACAAACAAACCCATATTCCTCTGCATGCGAACGTGAAATTGTTGTTATATATAGGTGAATCCACATGAATTTAACATTTTTTTAAGAAATTAGACAAATCCCACGGAATTTGTAGATTTTATTGATATTTATATAGTTAAAATCTCGCAAAAACGAAATTTTTTGAAGGATTTTTTTTGTGGGGAAAATCGAAACCAGTGATATAATACAGTTCAATTATGTATACTAAACACTCTGTGAAAGAATTAGCACAATCGGTTGGAATATAGAGATTTTATTATCGTTTATAACAAAATCGTGTTTTTACCGCAAGAAACGACGATTTTTACAATTGGACGATTTACACAAACAAACCCATATTCCTCTGCATGCGAACGTGAAATTGTTGTTATATACAGGTGACTCCACATGAATTTAACATTCTTTTAAGAAATTAGACAAATCCCACGGAATTTGTAGATTTTATTGATATTTATATAGTTAAAATATCGCAAAAACGAAATTTTTTGAAGGATTTTTTTTTGTTGGGAAAATCGAAACCAGTGATATAATACAGTTCAATTATGTATACTAAACACTCTGTGAAAGTATTAGCACAATCGGTTGGAATAGAGAGATTTTATTAACGTTTAAACAAAATCGTGTTTTTACCGCAAGAAACGACGATTTTTACAATTGGACGATTTACACAAACAAACCCAGATTCCTCTGCATGCGAACGTGAAATTGTTGTTATATACAGGTGACTCCACATGAATTTAACATTTTTTTAAGAAATTAGACAAATCCCACGGAATTTGTAGATTATATTGATATTTATATAGTTAAAAAACTCGAAAAAACGAAATTTTTTGAAGGATTTTTTTTTGTGGGGAAATTCGAAACCAGTGACATAATACAGTTCAATCATGTATACTAAACACTCTGTGAAAGAATTAGCACAATCGGTTGGAATATAGAGATTTTATTAACGTTTATAGCAAAATCGTGTTTTTACCGCAAGAAACAACGATTTTTACAATTTGACCATTTTCACAAACAAACCCATATTCCTCTGCATGCGAACGTGAAATTGTTGTTATATATAGGTGAATCCACATGAATTTAACATTTTTTTAAGAAATTAGACAAATCCCACGGAATTTGTAGATTTTATTGATATTTATATAGTTAAAATCTCGCAAAAACGAAATTTTTTGAAGGATTTTTTTTTGTGGGGAAAATCGAAACCAGTGACATAATACAGTTCAATCATGTATACTAAACACTCTGTCCAAGAATTAGCACAATCGGTTGGAATATAGAGATTTTATTAATGTTTATAGCAAAATCGTGTTTTTACCGCAAGAAACGACGATTTTTACAATTGGACGATTTACACAAACAAACCCATATTCCTCTGCATGCGAACGTGAAATTGTTGTTATATATAGGTGAATCCACATGAATTTAACATTTTTTTAAGAAATTAGACAAATCCCACGGAATTTGTAGATTTTATTGATATTTATATAGTTAAAATCTCGCAAAAACGAAATTTTTTGAAGGATTTTTTTTTGTGGGGAAAATCGAAACCAGTGATACAATACAGTTCAATTATGTATACTAAACACTCTGTGAAAGTATTAGCACAATCGGTTGGAATATAGATATTTTATTAACGTTTAAACAAAATCGTGTTTTTAACGCAAGAAACGACGATTTTTACAATTGGACGATTTACACAAACAAACCCATATTCCTCTGCATGCGAACGTGAAATTGTTGTTATATACAGGTGACTCCACATGAATTTAACATTTTTTTAAGAAATTAGACAAATCCCACGGAATTTGTAGATTATATTGATATTTATATAGTTAAAAAACTCTCAAAAACGAAATTTTTTGAAGGATTTTTTTTTGTGGGGAAAATCGAAACCAGTGACATAATACAGTTCAATCATGTATACTAAACACTCTGTGAAAGAATTAGCACAATCGGTTGGAATATAGAGATTTTATTAGCGTTTATAGCAAAATCGTGTTTTTACGCAAGAAACGACGATTTTTACAATTGGACGATTTACACAAACAAACCCACATTCCTCAGCATGCGAACGTGAAATTGTTGTTATATATAGGTGAATCCACATGAATTTAACATTTTTTTAAGAAATTAGACAAATCCCACGGAATTTGTAGATTTTATTGATATTTATATAGTTAAAATCTCGCAAAAACGAAATTTTTTGAAGGATTTTTTTTTGTGGGGAAAATCGAAACCAGTGATATAATACAGTTCAATTATGTATACTAAACACTCTGTGAAAGAATTAGCACAATCGGTTGGAATATAGAGATTTTATTAACGTTTATAACAAAATCGTGTTTTTACCGCAAGTAACGACGATTTTTACAATTGGACGATTTACACAAACAAACCCATATTCCTCTGCATGCGAACGTGAAATTGTTGTTATATACAGGTGACTCCACATGAATTTAACATTTTTTTAAGAAATTAGACAAATCCCACGGAATTTGTAGATTTTATTGATATTTATATAGTTAAAAAACTCGCAAAAACGAAATTTTTTGAAGGATTTTTTTTGTGGGGAAAATCGAAACCAGTGACATAATACAGTTCAATCATGTATACTAAACACTCTGTGAAAGAATTAGCACAATCGGTTGGAATATAGAGATTTTATTAACGTTTATAACAAAATCGTGTTTTTACCGCAAGAAACGACTTTTTTTACAATTGGACGATTTACACAAACAAACCCATATTCCTCTGCATGCGAACGTGAAATTTTTGTTATATACAGGTGACTCCACATGAATTTAACATTTTTTTAAGAAATTAGACAAATCCCAAGGAATTTGTATATTTTATAAATATTTATATAGTTAATAATCTCGCAAAAACGAAAATTTTTTGAAGGATTTTTTTTTTGTTGGGAAAATCGAAACCAGTGATATAATACAGTTCAATCATGTATACTAAACACTCTGTCAAAGAATTAGCACAATCGGTTGGAATATAGAGATTTTATTAACGTTTATAGCAAAAACGTGTTTTTACCGCAAGAAACGACGATTTTTACAATTGGACGATTTACACAAACAAACCCTGATTCCTCCGCATGCGAACGTGAAATTGTTGTTATATATAGGTGAATCCACATGAATATAACATTTTTTTAAGAAATTAGACAAATCCCACGGAATTTGTAGATTATATTGATATTTATATAGTTAAAAAACTCGAAAAAACGAAATTTTTTGAAGGATTTTTTTTTGTGGGGAAAATCGAAACCAATAATATAATACAGTTCAATTATGTATACTAAACACTCTGTGAAAGAATTAGCACAATCGGTTGGAATATAGAGATTTTATTAACGTTTATAGCAAAATCGTGTTTTTACCGCAAGAAACAACGATTTTTACAATTTGACCATTTTCACAAACAAACCCATATTCCTCTGCATGCGAACGTGAAATTGTTGTTATATATAGGTGAATCCACATGAATTTAACATTTTTTTAAGAAATTAGACAAATCCCACGGAATTTGTAGATTTTATTGATATTTATATAGTTAAAATCTCGCAAAAACGAAATTTTTTGAAGGATTTTTTTTTGTTTGGAAAATCGAAACAAGTGACATAATACAGTTCAATCATGTATACTAAACACCCTATCCAAGAATTAGCACAATCGGTTGGAATATAGAGATTTTATTAATGTTTATAGCAAAATCGTGTTTTTACCGCAAGAAACGACGATTTTTACAATTGGAAGATTTACACAAACAAACCCATATTCCTCTGCATGCGAACGTGAAATTGTTGTTATATATAGGTGAATCCACATGAATTTAACATTTTTTTAAGAAATTAGACAAATCCCACGGAATTTGTAGATTTTATTGATATTTATATAGTTAAAATCTCGCAAAAACGAAATTTTTTGAAGGATTTTTTTTGTGGGGAAAATCGAAACCAGTGATATAATACAGTTCAATTATGTATACTAAACACTCTGTGAAAGTATTAGCACAATCGGTTGGAATAGAGAGATTTTATTAACGTTTAAACAAAATCGTGTTTTTACCGCAAGAAACGACGATTTTTACAATTGGACGATTTACACAAACAAACCCAGATTCCTCTGCATGCGAACGTGAAATTGTTGTTATATACAGGTGACTCCACATGAATTTAACATTTTTTTAAGAAATTAGACAAATCCCACGGAATTTGTAGATTATATTGATATTTATATAGTTAAAAAACTCGAAAAAACGAAATTTTTTGAAGGATTTTTTTTTGTGGGGAAATTCGAAACCAGTGACATAATACAGTTCAATCATGTATACTAAACACTCTGTGAAAGAATTAGCACAATCGGTTGGAATATAGAGATTTTATTAACGTTTATAGCAAAATCGTGTTTTTACCGCAAGAAACAACGATTTTTACAATTTGACCATTTTCACAAACAAACCCATATTCCTCTGCATGCGAACGTGAAATTGTTGTTATATATAGGTGAATCCACATGAATTTAACATTTTTTTAAGAAATTAGACAAATCCCACGGAATTTGTAGATTTTATTGATATTTATATAGTTAAAATCTCGCAAAAACGAAATTTTTTGAAGGATTTTTTTTTGTGTGGAAAATCGAAACCAGTGACATAATACAGTTCAATCATGTATACTAAACACTCTGTCCAAGAATTAGCACAATCGGTTGGAATATAGAGATTTTATTAATGTTTATAGCAAAATCGTGTTTTTACCGCAAGAAACGACGATTTTTACAATTGGACGATTTACACAAACAAACCCATATTCCTCTGCATGCGAACGTGAAATTGTTGTTATATATAGGTGAATCCACATGAATTTAACATTTTTTTAAGAAATTAGACAAATCCCACGGAATTTGTAGATTTTATTGATATTTATATAGTTAAAATCTCGCAAAAACGAAATTTTTTGAAGGATTTTTTTTTGTGGGGAAAATCGAAACCAGTGATACAATACAGTTCAATTATGTATACTAAACATTCTGTGAAAGTATTAGCACAATCGGTTGGAATATAGAGATTTTATTAACGTTTAAACAAAATCGTGTTTTTAACGCAAGAAACGACGATTTTTACAATTGGACGATTTACACAAACAAACCCATATTCCTCTGCATGCGAACGTGAAATTGTTGTTATATACAGGTGACTCCACATGAATTTAACATTTTTTTAAGAAATTAGACAAATCCCACGGAATTTGTAGATTATATTGATATTTATATAGTTAAAAAACTCTCAAAAACGAAATTTTTTGAAGGATTTTTTTTTGTGGGGAAAATCGAAACCAGTGACATAATACAGTTCAATCATGTATACTAAACACTCTGTGAAAGAATTAGCACAATCGGTTGGAATATAGAGATTTTATTAGCGTTTATAGCAAAATCGTGTTTTTACGCAAGAAACGACGATTTTTACAATTGGACGATTTACCCAAACAAACCCACATTCCTCAGCATGCGAACGTGAAATTGTTGTTATATATAGGTGAATCCACATGAATTTAACATTTTTTTAAGAAATTAGACAAATCCCACGGAATTTGTAGATTTTATTGATATTTATATAGTTAAAATCTCGCAAAAACGAAATTTTTTGAAGGATTTTTTTTTGTGGGGAAAATCGAAACCAGTGATATAATACAGTTCAATTATGTATACTAAACACTCTGTGAAAGAATTAGCACAATCGGTTGGAATATAGAGATTTTATTAACGTTTATAACAAAATCGTGTTTTTACCGCAAGTAACGACGATTTTTACAATTGGACGATTTACACAAACAAACCCATATTCCTCTGCATGCGAACGTGAAATTGTTGTTATATACAGGTGACTCCACATGAATTTAACATTTTTTTAAGAAATTAGACAAATCCCACGGAATTTGTAGATTTTATTGATATTTATATAGTTAAAAAACTCGCAAAAACGAAATTTTTTGAAGGATTTTTTTTGTGGGGAAAATCGAAACCAGTGACATAATACAGTTCAATCATGTATACTAAACACTCTGTGAAAGAATTAGCACAATCGGTTGGAATATAGAGATTTTATTAACGTTTATAACAAAATCGTGTTTTTACCGCAAGAAACGACTTTTTTTTACAATTGGACGATTTACACAAACAAACCCATATTCCTCTGCATGCGAACGTGAAATTTTTGTTATATACAGGTGACTCCACATGAATTTAACATTTTTTTAAGAAATTAGACAAATCCCAAGGAATTTGTATATTTTATAAATATTTATATAGTTAATAATCTCGCAAAAACGAAATTTTTTGAAGGATTTTTTTTTTGTTGGGAAAATCGAAACCAGTGATATAATACAGTTCAATCATGTATACTAAACACTCTGTCAAAGAATTAGCACAATCGGTTGGAATATAGAGATTTTATTAACGTTTATAGCAAAAACGTGTTTTTACCGCAAGAAACGACGATTTTTACAATTGGACGATTTACACAAACAAACCCTGATTCCTCCGCATGCGAACGTGAAATTGTTGTTATATATAGGTGAATCCACATGAATATAACATTTTTTTAAGAAATTAGACAAATCCCACGGAATTTGTAGATTATATTGATATTTATATAGTTAAAAAACTCGAAAAAACGAAATTTTTTGAAGGATTTTTTTTTGTGGGGAAAATCGAAACCAATAATATAATACAGTTCAATTATGTATACTAAACACTCTGTGACAGAATTAGCACAATCGGTTGGATTATAGAGATTTTATTAACGTTTATAGCAAAATCGTGTTTTTACCGCAAGAAACAACGATTTTTACAATTTGACCATTTTCACAAACAAACCCATATTCCTCTGCATGCGAACGTGAAATTGTTGTTATATATAGGTGAATCCACATGAATTTAACATTTTTTTAAGAAATTAGACAAATCCCACGGAATTTGTAGATTTTATTGATATTTATATAGTTAAAATCTCGCAAAAACGAAATTTTTTGAAGGATTTTTTTTTGTTTGGAAAATCGAAACCAGTGACATAATACAGTTCAATCATGTATACTAAACACCCTATCCAAGAATTAGCACAATCGGTTGGAATATAGAGATTTTATTAATGTTTATAGCAAAATCGTGTTTTTACCGCAAGAAACGACGATTTTTACAATTGGAAGATTTACACAAACAAACCCATATTCCTCTGCATGCGAACGTGAAATTGTTGTTATATATAGGTGAATCCACATGAATTTAACATTTTTTTAAGAAATTAGACAAATCCCACGGAATTTGTAGATTTTATTGATATTTATATAGTTAAAATCTCGCAAAAACGAAATTTTTTGAAGGATTTTTTTTGTGGGGAAAATCGAAACCAGTGATATAATACAGTTCAATTATGTATACTAAACACTCTGTGAAAGAATTAGCACAATCGTTTGGAATATAGAGATTTTATTATCGTTTATAACAAAATCGTGTTTTTACCGCAAGAAACGACGATTTTTACAATTGGACGATTTACTCAAACAAACCCATATTCCTCTGCATGCGAACGTGAAATTGTTGTTATATACAGGTGACTCCACATGAATTTAACATTTTTTTAAGAAATTAGACAAATCCCACGGAATTTGTAGATTATATTGATATTTATATAGTTAAAAAACTCGCAAAAACGAAATTTTTTGAAGGATTTTTTTTTGTGGGGAAAATCGAAACCAGTGACATAATACAGTTCAATCATGTATACTAAACACTCTGTGAAAGAATTAGCACAATCGGTTGGAATATAGAGATTTTATTAGCGTTTATAGCAAAATCGTGTTTTTACCGCAAGAAACGACGATTTTTACAATTTGACGATTTTCACGAACAAACCCATATTCCTCTGCATGCGAACGTGAAATTGTTGTTATATATAGGTGACTCCACATGAATTTAACATTTTTTTAAGAAATTAGACAAATCCCACGGAATTTGTAGATTTTATTGATATTTATATAGTTAAAATCTCGCAAAAACGAAATTTTTTGAAGGATTTTTTTTTGTGGGGAAAATCGAAACCAGTGAT
Source organism: Periplaneta americana (assembly GCF_040183065.1). Classification (NCBI taxonomy): domain Eukaryota; kingdom Metazoa; phylum Arthropoda; class Insecta; order Blattodea; family Blattidae; genus Periplaneta; species Periplaneta americana. Next base: position 177,738,613 of record NC_091127.1, read on the forward strand.
ATAATACAGTTCAATTATGTATACTAAACACTCTGTGAAAGAATTAGCACAATCGGTTGGAATATAGAGATTTTATTAACGTTTATAACAAAATCGTGTTTTTACCGCAAGAAACGACGATTTTTACAATTGGACGATTTACACAAACAAACCCATATTCCTCTGCATGCGAACGTGAAATTGTTGTTATATATAGGTGACTCCACATGAATTTAACATTTTTTTAAGAAATTAGACAAATCCCCCGGAATTTGTAGATTTTATTGATATTTATATTGTTAAAATCTCGCAAAAACGAAATTTTTTGAAGGATTTTTTTTGTGGGGAAAATCGAAACCAGTGACATAATACAGTTCAATCATGTATACTAAACACTCTGTCAAAGAATTAGCACAATCGGTTGGAATATAGAGATTTTATTAACGTTTATAACAAAATCGTGTTTTTACCGCAAGAAACGACTTTTTTTACAATTGGACGATTTACACAAACAAACCCATATTCCTCTGCATGCGAACGTGAAATTGTTGTTATATACAGGTGACTCCACATGAATTTAACATTTTTTTAAGGAATTAGACAAATCCCAAGGAATTTGTATATTTTATAAATATTTATATAGTTAATAATCTCGCAAAAACGAAATTTTTTGAAGGATTTTTTTTTGTGGGGAAAATCGAAACCAGTGTTATAATACAGTTCAATCATGTATACTAAACACTCTGTCAAAGAATTAGCACAATCGGTTGGAATATAGAGATTTTATTAACGTTTATAGCAAAATCGTGTTTTTACCGCAAGAAACGACGATTTTTACAATTGGACAATTTACACAAACAAACCCATATTCCTCTGCATGCGAACGTGAAATTGTTGTTATATATAGGTGACTCCACATGAATTTAACATTTTTTTAAGAAATTAGACAAATCCCCCGGAATTTGTAGATTTTATTGATATTTATATTGTTAAAATCTCGCAAAAACGAAATTTTTTGAAGGATTTTTTTTGTGGGGAAAATCGAAACCAGTGACATAATACAGTTCAATCATGTATACTAAACACTCTGTCAAAGAATTAGCACAATCGGTTGGAATATAGAGATTTATTTACGTTTATAGCAAAATCGTGTTTTTACCGCAAGAAACAACGATTTTTACAATTTGACCATTTTCACAAACAAACCCATATTCCTCTGCATGCGAACGTGAAATTGTTGTTATATATAGGTGAATCCACATGAATTTAACATTTTTTTAAGAAATTAGACAAATCGCACGGAATTTGTAGATTTTATTGATATTTATATAGATAAAATCTCGCAAAAACGAAATATTTTGAAGGATTTTTTTTTGTGGGGAAAATCGAAACCAGTGACATAATACAGTTCAATCATGTATACTAAACACTCTGTCCAAGAATTAGCACAATCGGTTGGAATATAGAGATTTTATTAATGTTTATAGCAAAATCGTGTTTTTACAAGAAACGACGATTTTTACAATTGGACGATTTACACAAACAAACCCATATTCCTCTGCATGCGAACGTGAAATTGTTGTTATATATAGGTGACTCCACATGAATTTAACATTTTTTTAAGAAATTAGACAAATCCCCCGGAATTTGTAGATTTTATTGATATTTATATAGTTAAAATCTCGCAAAAACGAAATTTTTTGAAGGATTTTTTTTTGTGGGGAAAATCGAAACCAGTGATATAATACAGTTCAATTATGTATACTAAACACTCTGTGAAAGAATTAGCACAATCGGTTGGAATATAGAGATTTTATTAACGTTTATAACAAAATCGTGTTTTTACCGCAAGAAACGACGATTTTTACAATTGGACGATTTACACAAACAAACCCATATTCCTCTGCATGCGAACGTGAAATTGTTGTTATATACAGGTGACTCCACATGAATTTAACATTCTTTTAAGAAATTAGACAAATCCCACGGAATTTGTAGATTTTATTGATATTTATATAGTTAAAATATCGCAAAAACGAAATTTTTTGAAGGATTTTTTTTTGTGGGGAAAATCGAAACCAGTGATATAATACAGTTCAATTATGTATACTAAACACTCTGTGAAAGTATTAGCACAATCGGTTGGAATAGAGAGATTTTATTAACGTTTAAACAAAATCGTGTTTTTACCGCAAGAAACGACGATTTTTACAATTTGACGATTTTCACGAACAAACCCATATTCCTCTGCATGCGAACGTGAAATTGTTGTTATATATAGGTGACTCCACATGAATTTAACATTTTTTTTAAGAAATTAGACAAATCCCCCGGAATTTGTAGATTTTATTGATATTTATATAGTTAAAATCTCGCAAAAACGAAAATTTTTGAAGGATTTTTTTTTGTGGGGAAAATCGAAACCAGTGATATAATACAGTTCAATCATGTATACTAAACACTCTGTCCAAGAATTAGCACAATCGGTTGGAATGTAGAGATTTTATTAATGTTTATAGCAAAATCGTGTTCTTACCGCAAGAAACGACGATTTTTACAATTGGACGATTTACACAAACAAACCCATATTCCTCTGCATGCGAACGTGAAATTGTTGTTATATATAGGTGAATCCACATGAATTTAACATTTTTTTAAGAAATTAGACAAATCCCACGGAATTTGTAGATTTTATTGATATTTATATAGTTAAAATCTCGCAAAAACGAAATTTTTTTAAGGATTTTTTTTGTGGGGAAAATCGAAACCAGTGATACAATACAGTTCAATTATGTATACTAAACACTCTGTGCAAGTATTAGCACAATCGGTTGGAATATAGAGATTTTATTAACGTTTAAACAAAATCGTTTTTTTACCGCAAGAAACGACGATTTTTACAATTGGACGATTTACACAAACAAACCCATATTCCTCTGCATGCGAACGTGAAATTGTTGTTATATGCAGGTGACTCCACATGAATTTAACATTTTTTTAAGAAATTAGACAAATCCCACGGAATTTGTAGATTATATTAATATTTATATAGTTAAAAAACTCTCAAAAACGAAATTTTTTGAAGGATTTTTTTTTGTGGGGAAAATCGAAACCAGTGACATTATACAGTTCAATCATGTATACTAAACACTCTGTGAAAGAATTAGCACAATCGGTTGGAATATAGAGATTTTATTAGCGTTTATAGCAAAATCGTGTTTTTACCGCAAGAAACGACGATTTTTACAATTTGACGATTTTCACGAACAAACCCATATTCCTCTGCATGCGAACGTGAAATTGTTGTTATATATAGGTGACTCCACATGAATTTAACATTTTTTTAAGAAATTAGACAAATCCCCCGGAATTTGTAGATTTTATTGATATTTATATAGTTAAAATCTCGCAAAAACGAAATTTTTTGAAGGATTTTTTTTTGTGGGGAAAATCGAAACCAGTGATATAATACAGTTCAATCATGTATACTAAACACTCTGTCCAAGAATTAGCACAATCGGTTGGAATATAGAGATTTTATTAAAGTTTATAGCAAAATCGTGTTTTTACGCAAGATACGACGATTTTTACAATTGGACGTTTTACACAAAACAAACCCACATTCCTCTGCATGCGAACGTGAAATTGTTGTTATATATAGGTGAATCCACATGAATTTAACATTTTTTTAAGAAATTAGACAAATCCCACGGAATTTGTAGATTTTATTGATATTTATATAGTTAAAATCTCGCAAAAACGAAATTTTTTGAAGGATTTTTTTTTGTGGGGAAAATCGAAACCAGTGATACAATACAGTTCAATTATGTATACTAAACACTCTGTGAAAGTATTAGCACAATCGGTTGGAATAGAGAGATTTTATTAACGTTTAAACAAAATCGTGTTTTTACCGCAAGAAACGACGATTTTTACAATTGGACGATTTACACAAACAAACCCTGATTCCTCCGAATGCGAACGTGAAATTGTTGTTATATATAGGTGAATCCACATGAATATAACATTTTTTTAAGAAATTAGACAAATCCCACGGAATTTGTAGATTTTATTGATATTTATATAGTTAAAAAACTCGCAAAAACGAAATTTTTTGAAGGATTTTTTTTGTGGGGAAAATCGAAACCAGTGACATAATACAGTTCAATCATGTATACTAAACACTCTGTCAAAGAATTAGCACAATCGGTTGGAATATAGAGATTTTATTAACGTTTATAACAAAATCGTGTTTTTACCGCAAGAAACGACTTTTTTTACAATTGGACGATTTACACAAACAAACCCATATTCCTCTGCATGCGAACGTGAAATTGTTGTTATATACAGGTGACTCCACATGAATTTAACATTTTTTTAAGAAATTAGACAAATCCCAAGGAATTTGTATATTTTATAAATATTTATATAGTTAATAATCTCGCAAAAACGAAATTTTTTGAAGGATTTTTTTTTGTGGGGAAAATCGAAACCAGTGTTATAATACAGTTCAATCATGTATACTAAACACTCTGTCAAAGAATTAGCACAATCGGTTGGAATATAGAGATTTTATTAACGTTTATAGCAAAATCGTGTTTTTACCGCAAGAAACGACGATTTTTACAATTGGACGATTTACACAAACAAACCCTGATTCCTCCGCATGCGAACGTGAAATTGTTGTTATATATAGGTGAATCCACATGAATATAACATTTTTTTAAGAAATTAGACAAATCCCACGGAATTTGTAGATTTTATTGATATTTATATAGTTAAAATCTCGCTAAAACGAAATTTTTTGAAGGATTTTTTTTTGTGGGGAAAATCGAAACCTGTGACATAATACAGTTCAATCATGTATACTAAACACTCTGTCCAAGAATTAGCACAATCGGTTGGAATATAGAGATTTTATTAATGTTTATAGCAAAATCGTGTTTTTACCGCAAGAAACGACGATTTTTACAATTGGACGATTTACACAAACAAACCCATATTCCTCTGCATGCGAACGTGAAATTGTTGTTATATATAGGTGAATCCACATGAATTTAACATTTTTTTAAGAAATTAGACAAATCCCATGGAATTTGTAGATTTTATTGATATTTATATAGTTAAAATATCGCAAAAACGAAATTTTTTGAAGGATTTTTTTTTGTTGGGAAAATCGAAACCAGTGATATAATACAGTTCAATTATGTATACTAAACACTCTGTGAAAGTATTAGCACAATCGGTTGCAATAGAGAGATTTTATTAACGTTTAAACAAAATCGTGTTTTTACCGCAAGAAGCGACGATTTTTACAATTGGACGATTTACACAAACAAACCCATATTCCTCTGCATGCGAACGTGAAATTGTTGTTATATACAGGTGACTCCACATGAATTTAACATTTTTTTAAGAAATTAGACAAATCCCACGGAATTTGTAGATTATATTGATATTTATATAGTTAAAAAACTCGCAAAAACGAAATTTTTTGAAGGATTTTTTTTTGTGGGGAAAATCGAAACCAGTGACATAATACAGTTCAATCATGTATACTAAACACTCTGTCAAAGAATTAGCACAATCGGTTGGAATATAGAGATTTTATTAGCGTTTATAGCAAAATCGTGTTTTTACCGCAAGAAACGACGATTTTTACAATTTGACGATTTTCACGAACAAACCCATATTCCTCTGCATGCGAACGTGAAATTGTTGTTATATATAGGTGACTCCACATGAATTTAACATTTTTTTAAGAAATTAGACAAATCCCCCGGAATTTGTAGATTTTATTGATATTTATATAGTTAAAATCTCGCAAAAACGAAATTTTTTGAAGGATTTTTTTTTGTGGGGAAAATCGAACCAGTGATATAATACAGTTCAATCATGTATACTAAACACTCTGTCCAAGAATTAGCACAATCGGTTGGAATATAGAGATTTTATTAATGTTTATAGCAAAATCGTGTTTTTACGCAAGAAACGACGATTTTTACAATTGGACGATTTACACAAACAAACCCATATTCCTCTGCATGCGAACGTGAAATTGTTGTTATATACAGGTGACTCCACATGAATTTAACATTTTTTTAAGAAATTAGACAAATCCCACGGAATTTGTAGATTATATTGATATTTATATAGTTAAAAAACTCTCAAAAACGAAATTTTTTGAAGGATTTTTTTTTGTGGGGAAAATCGAAACCAGTGACATAATACAGTTCAATCATGTATACTAAACACTCTGTGAAAGAATTAGCACAATCGGTTGGAATATAGAGATTTTATTAGCGTTTATAGCAAAATCGTGTTTTTACGCAAGAAACGACGATTTTTACAATTGGACGATTTACCCAAACAAACCCACATTCCTCAGCATGCGAACGTGAAATTGTTGTTATATATAGGTGAATCCACATGAATTTAACATTTTTTTAAGAAATTAGACAAATCCCACGGAATTTGTAGATTTTATTGATATTTATATAGTTAAAATCTCGCAAAAACGAAATTTTTTGAAGGATTTTTTTTTGTGGGGAAAATCGAAACCAGTGATATAATACAGTTCAATTATGTATACTAAACACTCTGTGAAAGAATTAGCACAATCGGTTGGAATATAGAGATTTTATTAACGTTTATAACAAAATCGTGTTTTTACCGCAAGTAACGACGATTTTTACAATTGGACGATTTACACAAACAAACCCATATTCCTCTGCATGCGAACGTGAAATTGTTGTTATATACAGGTGACTCCACATGAATTTAACATTTTTTTAAGAAATTAGACAAATCCCACGGAATTTGTAGATTTTATTGATATTTATATAGTTAAAAAACTCGCAAAAACGAAATTTTTTGAAGGATTTTTTTTGTGGGGAAAATCGAAACCAGTGACATAATACAGTTCAATCATGTATACTAAACACTCTGTGAAAGAATTAGCACAATCGGTTGGAATATAGAGATTTTATTAACGTTTATAACAAAATCGTGTTTTTACCGCAAGAAACGACTTTTTTTACAATTGGACGATTTACACAAACAAACCCATATTCCTCTGCATGCGAACGTGAAATTTTTGTTATATACAGGTGACTCCACATGAATTTAACATTTTTTTAAGAAATTAGACAAATCCCAAGGAATTTGTATATTTTATAAATATTTATATAGTTAATAATCTCGCAAAAACGAAATTTTTTGAAGGATTTTTTTTTTGTTGGGAAAATCGAAACCAGTGATATAATACAGTTCAATCATGTATACTAAACACTCTGTCAAAGAATTAGCACAATCGGTTGGAATATAGAGATTTTATTAACGTTTATAGCAAAAACGTGTTTTTACCGCAAGAAACGACGATTTTTACAATTGGACGATTTACACAAACAAACCCTGATTCCTCCGCATGCGAACGTGAAATTGTTGTTATATATAGGTGAATCCACATGAATATAACATTTTTTTAAGAAATTAGACAAATCCCACGGAATTTGTAGATTATATTGATATTTATATAGTTAAAAAACTCGAAAAAACGAAATTTTTTGAAGGATTTTTTTTTGTGGGGAAAATCGAAACCAATAATATAATACAGTTCAATTATGTATACTAAACACTCTGTGACAGAATTAGCACAATCGGTTGGAATATAGAGATCTTATTAACGTTTATAGCAAAATCGTGTTTTTACCGCAAGAAACAACGATTTTTACAATTTGACCATTTTCACAAACAAACCCATATTCCTCTGCATGCGAACGTGAAATTGTTGTTATATATAGGTGAATCCACATGAATTTAACATTTTTTTAAGAAATTAGACAAATCCCACGGAATTTGTAGATTTTATTGATATTTATATAGTTAAAATCTCGCAAAAACGAAATTTTTTGAAGGATTTTTTTTTGTTTGGAAAATCGAAACCAGTGACATAATAGAGTTCAATCATGTATACTAAACACCCTATCCAAGAATTAGCACAATCGGTTGGAATATAGAGATTTTATTAATGTTTATAGCAAAATCGTGTTTTTACCGCAAGAAACGACGATTTTTACAATTGGAAGATTTACACAAACAAACCCATATTCCTCTGCATGCGAACGTGAAATTGTTGTTATATATAGGTGAATCCACATGAATTTAACATTTTTTTAAGAAATTAGACAAATCCCACGGAATTTGTAGATTTTATTGATATTTATATAGTTAAAATCTCGCAAAAACGAAATTTTTTGAAGGATTTTTTTTGTGGGGAAAATCGAAACCAGTGATATAATACAGTTCAATTATGTATACTAAACACTCTGTGAAAGAATTAGCACAATCGTTTGGAATATAGAGATTTTATTATCGTTTATAACAAAATCGTGTTTTTACCGCAAGAAACGACGATTTTTACAATTGGACGATTTACTCAAACAAACCCATATTCCTCTGCATGCGAACGTGAAATTGTTGTTATATACAGGTGACTCCACATGAATTTAACATTTTTTTAAGAAATTAGACAAATCCCACGGAATTTGTAGATTATATTGATATTTATATAGTTAAAAAACTCGCAAAAACGAAATTTTTTGAAGGATTTTTTTTTGTGGGGAAAATCGAAACCAGTGACATAATACAGTTCAATCATGTATACTAAACACTCTGTGAAAGAATTAGCACAATCGGTTGGAATATAGAGATTTTATTAGCGTTTATAGCAAAATCGTGTTTTTACCGCAAGAAACGACGATTTTTACAATTTGACGATTTTCACGAACAAACCCATATTCCTCTGCATGCGAACGTGAAATTGTTGTTATATATAGGTGACTCCACATGAATTTAACATTTTTTTAAGAAATTAGACAAATCCCACGGAATTTGTAGATTTTATTGATATTTATATAGTTAAAATCTCGCAAAAACGAAATTTTTTGAAGGATTTTTTTTTGTGGGGAAAATCGAAACCAGTGATATAATACAGTTCAATTATGTATACTAAACACTCTGTGAAAGAATTAGCACAATCGGTTGGAATATAGAGATTTTATTAACGTTTATAACAAAATCGTGTTTTTACCGCAAGAAACGACGATTTTTACAATTGGACGATTTACACAAACAAACCCATATTCCTCTGCATGCGAACGTGAAATTGTTGTTATATATAGGTGACTCCACATGAATTTAACATTTTTTTAAGAAATTAGACAAATCCCCCGGAATTTGTAGATTTTATTGATATTTATATTGTTAAAATCTCGCAAAAACGAAATTTTTTGAAGGATTTTTTTTGTGGGGAAAATCGAAACCAGTGACATAATACAGTTCAATCATGTATACTAAACACTCTGTCAAAGAATTAGCACAATCGGTTGGAATATAGAGATTTTATTAACGTTTATAACAAAATCGTGTTTTTACCGCAAGAAACGACTTTTTTTACAATTGGACGATTTACACAAACAAACCCATATTCCTCTGCATGCGAACGTGAAATTGTTGTTATATACAGGTGACTCCACATGAATTTAACATTTTTTTAAGGAATTAGACAAATCCCAAGGAATTTGTATATTTTATAAATATTTATATAGTTAATAATCTCGCAAAAACGAAATTTTTTGAAGGATTTTTTTTTGTGGGGAAAATCGAAACCAGTGTTATAATACAGTTCAATCATGTATACTAAACACTCTGTCAAAGAATTAGCACAATCGGTTGGAATATAGAGATTTTATTAACGTTTATAGCAAAATCGTGTTTTTACCGCAAGAAACGACGATTTTTACAATTGGACAATTTACACAAACAAACCCATATTCCTCTGCATGCGAACGTGAAATTGTTGTTATATATAGGTGACTCCACATGAATTTAACATTTTTTTAAGAAATTAGACAAATCCCCCGGAATTTGTAGATTTTATTGATATTTATATTGTTAAAATCTCGCAAAAACGAAATTTTTTGAAGGATTTTTTTTGTGGGGAAAATCGAAACCAGTGACATAATACAGTTCAATCATGTATACTAAACACTCTGTCAAAGAATTAGCACAATCGGTTGGAATATAGAGATTTATTTACGTTTATAGCAAAATCGTGTTTTTACCGCAAGAAACAACGATTTTTACAATTTGACCATTTTCACAAACAAACCCATATTCCTCTGCATGCGAACGTGAAATTGTTGTTATATATAGGTGAATCCACATGAATTTAACATTTTTTAAAGAAATTAGACAAATCGCACGGAATTTGTAGATTTTATTGATATTTATATAGATAAAATCTCGCAAAAACGAAATATTTTGAAGGATTTTTTTTTGTGGGGAAAATCGAAACCAGTGACATAATACAGTTCAATCATGTATACTAAACACTCTGTCCAAGAATTAGCACAATCGGTTGGAATATAGAGATTTTATTAATGTTTATAGCAAAATCGTGTTTTTACAAGAAACGACGATTTTTACAATTGGACGATTTACACAAACAAACCCATATTCCTCTGCATGCGAACGTGAAATTGTTGTTATATATAGGTGAATCCACATGAATTTAACATTTTTTTAAGAAATTAGACAAATGCCACGGAATTTGTAGATTTTATTGATATTTATATAGTTAAAATCTCGCAAAAACGAAATTTTTTGAAGGATTTTTTTTTGTGGGGAAAATCGAAACCAGTGATATAATACAGTTCAATTATGTATACTAAACACTCTGTGAAAGAATTAGCACAATCGGTTGGAATATAGAGATTTTATTAACGTTTATAACAAAATCGTGTTTTTACCGCAAGAAACGACGATTTTTACAATTGGACGATTTACACAAACAAACCCATATTCCTCTGCATGCGAACGTGAAATTGTTGTTATATACAGGTGACTCCACATGAATTTAACATTCTTTTAAGAAATTAGACAAATCCCACGGAATTTGTAGATTTTATTGATATTTATATAGTTAAAATATCGCAAAAACGAAATTTTTTGAAGGATTTTTTTTTGTGGGGTAAATCGAAACCAGTGATATAATACAGTTCAATTATGTATACTAAACACTCTGTGAAAGTATTAGCACAATCGGTTGGAATAGAGAGATTTTATTAACGTTTAAACAAAATCGTGTTCTTACCGCAAGAAACGACGATTTTTACAATTGGACGATTTACACAAACAAAGCCATATTCCTCTGCATGCGAACGTGAAATTGTTGTTATATACAGGTGACTCCACATGAATTTAACATTTTTTTAAGAAATTAGACAAATCCCACGGAATTTGTAGATTATATTGATATTTATATAGTTAAAAAACTCGCAAAAACGAAATTTTTTGAAGGATTTTTTTTTGTGGGGAAAATCGAACCCAGTGACATAATACAGTTCAATGATGTATACTAAACACTCTGTGAAAGAATTAGCACAATCGGTTGGAATATAGAGATTTTATTAGCGTTTATAGCAAAATCGTGTTTTTACCGCAAGAAACGACGATTTTTACAATTTGACGATTTTCACGAACAAACCCATATTCCTCTGCATGCGAACGTGAAATTGTTGTTATATATAGGTGACTCCACATGAATTTAACATTTTTTTTAAGAAATTAGACAAATCCCCCGGAATTTGTAGATTTTATTGATATTTATATAGTTAAAATCTCGCAAAAACGAAAATTTTTGAAGGATTTTTTTTTGTGGGGAAAATCGAAACCAGTGATATAATACAGTTCAATCATGTATACTAAACACTCTGTCCAAGAATTAGCACAATCGGTTGGAATGTAGAGATTTTATTAATGTTTATAGCAAAATCGTGTTCTTACCGCAAGAAACGACGATTTTTACAATTGGACGATTTACACAAACAAACCCATATTCCTCTGCATGCGAACGTGAAATTGTTGTTATATATAGGTGAATCCACATGAATTTAACATTTTTTTAAGAAATTAGACAAATCCCACGGAATTTGTAGATTTTATTGATATTTATATAGTTAAAATCTCGCAAAAACGAAATTTTTTTAAGGATTTTTTTTGTGGGGAAAATCGAAACCAGTGATACAATACAGTTCAATTATGTATACTAAACACTCTGTGCAAGTATTAGCACAATCGGTTGGAATATAGAGATTTTATTAACGTTTAAACAAAATCGTGTTTTTACCGCAAGAAACGACGATTTTTACAATTGGACGATTTACACAAACAAACCCATATTCCTCTGCATGCGAACGTGAAATTGTTGTTATATGCAGGTGACTCCACATGAATTTAACATTTTTTTAAGAAATTAGACAAATCCCACGGAATTTGTAGATTATATTATTATTTATATAGTTAAAAAACTCTCAAAAACGAAATTTTTTGAAGGATTTTTTTTTGTGGGGAAAATCGAAACCAGTGACATTATACAGTTCAATCATGTATACTAAACACTCTGTGAAAGAATTAGCACAATCGGTTGGAATATAGAGATTTTATTAGCGTTTATAGCAAAATCGTGTTTTTACCGCAAGAAACGACGATTTTTACAATTTGACGATTTTCACGAACAAACCCATATTCCTCTGCATGCGAACGTGAAATTGTTGTTATATATAGGTGACTCCACATGAATTTAACATTTTTTTAAGAAATTAGACAAATCCCCCGGAATTTGTAGATTTTATTGATATTTATATAGTTAAAATCTCGCAAAAACGAAATTTTTTGAAGGATTTTTTTTTGTGGGGAAAATCGAAACCAGTGATATAATACAGTTCAATCATGTATACTAAACACTCTGTCCAAGAATTAGCACAATCGGTTGGAATATAGAGATTTTATTAAAGTTTATAGCAAAATCGTGTTTTTACGCAAGAAACGACGATTTTTACAATTGGACGTTTTACACAAAACAAACCCACATTCCTCTGCATGCGAACGTGAAATTGTTGTTATATATAGGTGAATCCACATGAATTTAACATTTTTTTAAGAAATTAGACAAATCCCACGGAATTTGTAGATTTTATTGATATTTATATAGTTAAAATCTCGCAAAAACGAAATTTTTTGAAGGATTTTTTTTTGTGGGGAAAATCGAAACCAGTGATACAATACAGTTCAATTATGTATACTAAACACTCTGTGAAAGTATTAGCACAATCGGTTGGAATAGAGAGATTTTATTAACGTTTAAACAAAATCGTGTTTTTACCGCAAGAAACGACGATTTTTACAATTGGACGATTTACACAAACAAACCCTGATTCCTCCGAATGCGAACGTGAAATTGTTGTTATATATAGGTGAATCCACATGAATATAACATTTTTTTAAGAAATTAGACAAATCCCACGGAATTTGTAGATTTTATTGATATTTATATAGTTAAAAAACTCGCAAAAACGAAATTTTTTGAAGGATTTTTTTTGTGCGGAAAATCGAAACCAGTGACATAATACAGTTCAATCATGTATACTAAACACTCTGTCAAAGAATTAGCACAATCGGTTGGAATATAGAGATTTTATTAACGTTTATAACAAAATCGTGTTTTTACCGCAAGAAACGACTTTTTTTACAATTGGACGATTTACACAAACAAACCCATATTCCTCTGCATGCGAACGTGAAATTGTTGTTATATACAGGTGACTCCACATGAATTTAACATTTTTTTAAGAAATTAGACAAATCCCAAGGAATTTGTATATTTTATAAATATTTATATAGTTAATAATCTCGCAAAAACGAAATTTTTTGAAGGATTTTTTTTTGTGGGGAAAATCGAAACCAGTGTTATAATACAGTTCAATCATGTATACTAAACACTCTGTCAAAGAATTAGCACAATCGGTTGGAATATAGAGATTTTATTAACGTTTATAGCAAAATCGTGTTTTTACCGCAAGAAACGACGATTTTTACAATTGGACGATTTACACAAACAAACCCTGATTCCTCCGCATGCGAACGTGAAATTGTTGTTATATATAGGTGAATCCACATGAATATAACATTTTTTTAAGAAATTAGACAAATCCCACGGAATTTGTAGATTATATTGATATTTATATAGTTAAAAAACTCGAAAAAACGAAATTTTTTGAAGGATTTTTTTTTGTGGGGAAAATCGAAACCAGTGATATAATACAGTTCAATTATGTATACTAAACACTCTGTGAAAGAATTAGCACAATCGGTTGGAATATAGAGATTTTATTAACGTTTATAGCAAAATCGTGTTTTTACCGCAAGAAACAACGATTTTTACAATTTGACCATTTTCACAAACAAACCCATATTCCTCTGCATGCGAACGTGAAATTGTTGTTATATATATGTGAATCCACATGAATTTAACATTTTTTTAAGAAATTAGACAAATCCCACGGAATTTGTAGATTTTATTGATATTTATATAGTTAAAATCTCGCAAAAACGAAATTTTTTGAAGGATTTTTTTTTGTGGGGAAAATCGAAACCTGTGACATAATACAGTTCAATCATGTATACTAAACACTCTGTCCAAGAATTAGCACAATCGGTTGGAATATAGAGATTTTATTAATGTTTATAGCAAAATCGTGTTTTTACCGCAAGAAACGACGATTTTTACAATTGGACGATTTACACAAACAAACCCATATTCCTCTGCATGCGAACGTGAAATTGTTGTTATATATAGGTGAATCCACATGAATTTAACATTTTTTTAAGAAATTAGACAAATCCCACGGAATTTGTAGATTTTATTGATATTTATATAGTTAAAATATCGCAAAAACGAAATTTTTTGAAGGATTTTTTTTTGTTGGGAAAATCGAAACCAGTGATATAATACAGTTCAATTATGTATACTAAACACTCTGTGAAAGTATTAGCACAATCGGTTGCAATAGAGAGATTTTATTAACGTTTAAACAAAATCGTGTTTTTACCGCAAGAAACGACGATTTTTACAATTGGACGATTTACACAAACAAACCCATATTCCTCTGCATGCGAACGTGAAATTGTTGTTATATACAGGTGACTCCACATGAATTTAACATTTTTTTAAGAAATTAGACAAATCCCACGGAATTTGTAGATTATATTGATATTTATATAGTTAAAAAACTCGCAAAAACGAAATTTTTTGAAGGATTTTTTTTTGTGGGGAAAATCGAAACCAGTGACATAATACAGTTCAATCATGTATACTAAACACTCTGTCAAAGAATTAGCACAATCGGTTGGAATATAGAGATTTTATTAGCGTTTATAGCAAAATCGTGTTTTTACCGCAAGAAACGACGATTTTTACAATTTGACGATTTTCACGAACAAACCCATATTCCTCTGCATGCGAACGTGAAATTGTTGTTATATATAGGTGACTCCACATGAATTTAACATTTTTTTAAGAAATTAGACAAATCCCCCGGAATTTGTAGATTTTATTGATATTTATATAGTTAAAATCTCGCAAAAACGAAATTTTTTGAAGGATTTTTTTTTGTGGGGAAAATCGAACCAGTGATATAATACAGTTCAATCATGTATACTAAACACTCTGTCCAAGAATTAGCACAATCGGTTGGAATATAGAGATTTTATTAATGTTTATAGCAAAATC
This sequence comes from Periplaneta americana, assembly GCF_040183065.1. Classification (NCBI taxonomy): domain Eukaryota; kingdom Metazoa; phylum Arthropoda; class Insecta; order Blattodea; family Blattidae; genus Periplaneta; species Periplaneta americana. Next base: position 177,754,223 of record NC_091127.1, read on the forward strand.
GTGTTTTTACGCAAGAAACGACGATTTTTACAATTGGACGATTTACACAAACAAACCCACATTCCTCTGCATGCGAACGTGAAATTGTTGTTATATATAGGTGAATCCACATGAATTTAACATTTTTTTAAGAAATTAGACAAATCCCACGGAATTTGTAGATTTTATTGATATTTATATAGTTAAAATCTCGCAAAGACGAAATTTTTTGAAGGATTTTTTTTTGTGGGGAAAATCGAAACCAGTGATATAATACAGTTCAATTATGTATACTAAACACTCTGTGAAAGAATTAGCACAATCGGTTGGAATATAGAGATTTTATTAACGTTTATAACAAAATCGTGTTTTTACCGCAAGAAACGACGATTTTTACAATTGGACGATTTACACAAACAAACCCATATTCCTCTGCATGCGAACGTGAAATTGTTGTTATATACAGGTGACTCCACATGAATTTAACATTTTTTTAAGAAATTAAACAAATCCCACGGAATTTGTAGATTTTATTGATATTTATATAGTTAAAAAACTCGCAAAAACGAAATTTTTTGAAGGATTTTTTTTGTGGGGAAAATCGAAACCAGTGACATAATACAGTTCAATCATGTATACTAAACACTCTGTCAAAGAATTAGCACAATCGGTTGGAATATAGAGATTTTATTAACGTTTATAACAAAATCGTGTTTTTACCGCAAGAAACGACTTTTTTTACAATTGGACGATTTACACAAACAAACCCATATTCCTCTGCATGCGAACGTGAAATTGTTGTTATATACAGGTGACTCCACATGAATTTAACATTTTTTTAAGAAATTAGACAAATCCCAAGGAATTTGTATATTTTATAAATATTTATATAGTTAATAATCTCGCAAAAACGAAATTTTTTGAAGGATTTTTTTTTGTGGGGAAAATCGAAACCAGTGTTATAATACAGTTCAATCATGTATACTAAACACTCTGTCAAAGAATTAGCACAATCGGTTGGAATATAGAGATTTTATTAACGTTTATAGCAAAATCGTGTTTTTACCGCAAGAAACGACGATTTTTACAATTGGACGATTTACACAAACAAACCCTGATTCCTCCGCATGCGAACGTGAAATTGTTGTTATATATAGGTGAATCCACATGAATATAACATTTTTTTTAAGAAATTAGACAAATCCCACGGAATTTGTAGATTATATTGATATTTATATAGTTAAAAAACTCGAAAAAACGAAATTTTTTGAAGGATTTTTTTTTGTGGGGAAATTCGAAACGAGTGACATAATACAGTTCAATCATGTATACTAAACACTCTGTGAAAGAATTAGCACAATCGGTTGGAATATAGAGATTTTATTAACGTTTATAGCAAAATCGTGTTTTTACCGCAAGAAACAACGATTTTTACAATTTGACCATTTTCACAAACAAACCCATATTCCTCTGCATGCGAACGTGAAATTGTTGTTATATATAGGTGAATCCACATGAATTTAACATTTTTTTAAGAAATTAGACAAATCCCACGGAATTTGTAGATTTTATTGATATTTATATAGTTAAAATCTCGCAAAAACGAAATTTTTTGAAGGATTTTTTTTTGTGGGGAAAATCGAAACCAGTGACATAATACAGTTCAATCATGTATACTAAACACTCTGTCCAAGAATTAGCACAATCGGTTGGAATATAGAGATTTTATTAATGTTTATAGCAAAATCGTGTTTTTACCGCAAGAAACGACGATTTTTACAATTGGACGATTTACACAAACAAACCCATATTCCTCTGCATGCGAACGTGAAATTGTTGTTATATATAGGTGAATCCACATGAATTTAACATTTTTTTAAGAAATTAGACAAATCCCACGGAATTTGTAGATTTTATTGATATTTATATAGTTAAAATCTCGCAAAAACGAAATTTTTTGAAGGATTTTTTTTTGTGGGGAAAATCGAAACCAGTGATATAATACAGTTCAATTATGTATACTAAACACTCTGTCAAAGAATTAGCACAATCGGTTGGAATATAGAGATTTTATTAACGTTTATAACAAAATCGTGTTTTTACCGCAAGAAACGACTTTTTTTACAATTGGACGATTTACACAAACAAACCCATATTCCTCTGCATGCGAACGTGAAATTGTTGTTATATACAGGTGACTCCACATGAATTTAACATTTTTTTAAGAAATTAGACAAATCCCAAGGAATTTGTATATTTTATAAATATTTATATAGTTAATAATCTCGCAAAAACGAAATTTTTTGAAGGATTTTTTTTTGTGGGGAAAATCGAAACCAGTGTTATAATACAGTTCAATCATGTATACTAAACACTCTGTCAAAGAATTAGCACAATCGGTTGGAATATAGAGATTTTATTAACGTTTATAGCAAAATCGTGTTTTTACCGCAAGAAACGACGATTTTTACAATTGGACGATTTACACAAACAAACCCTGATTCCTCCGCATGCGAACGTGAAATTGTTGTTATATATAGGTGAATCCACATGAATATAACATTTTTTTAAGAAATTAGACAAATCCCACGGAATTTGTAGATTATATTGATATTTATATAGTTAAAAAACTCGAAAAAACGAAATTTTTTGAAGGATTTTTTTTTGTGGGGAAAATCGAAACCAGTGATATAATACAGTTCAATTATGTATACTAAACACTCTGTGAAAGAATTAGCACAATCGGTTGGAATATAGAGATTTTATTAACGTTTATAGCAAAATCGTGTTTTTACCGCAAGAAACAACGATTTTTACAATTTGACCATTTTCACAAACAAACCCATATTCCTCTGCATGCGAACGTGAAATTGTTGTTATATATATGTGAATCCACATGAATTTAACATTTTTTTAAGAAATTAGACAAATCCCACGGAATTTGTAGATTTTATTGATATTTATATAGTTAAAATCTCGCAAAAACGAAATTTTTTGAAGGATTTTTTTTTGTGGGGAAAATCGAAACCTGTGACATAATACAGTTCAATCATGTATACTAAACACTCTGTCCAAGAATTAGCACAATCGGTTGGAATATAGAGATTTTATTAATGTTTATAGCAAAATCGTGTTTTTACCGCAAGAAACGACGATTTTTACAATTGGACGATTTACACAAACAAACCCATATTCCTCTGCATGCGAACGTGAAATTGTTGTTATATATAGGTGAATCCACATGAATTTAACATTTTTTTAAGAAATTAGACAAATCCCACGGAATTTGTAGATTTTATTGATATTTATATAGTTAAAATATCGCAAAAACGAAATTTTTTGAAGGATTTTTTTTTGTTGGGAAAATCGAAACCAGTGATATAATACAGTTCAATTATGTATACTAAACACTCTGTGAAAGTATTAGCACAATCGGTTGCAATAGAGAGATTTTATTAACGTTTAAACAAAATCGTGTTTTTACCGCAAGAAACGACGATTTTTACAATTGGACGATTTACACAAACAAACCCATATTCCTCTGCATGCGAACGTGAAATTGTTGTTATATACAGGTGACTCCACATGAATTTAACATTTTTTTAAGAAATTAGACAAATCCCACGGAATTTGTAGATTATATTGATATTTATATAGTTAAAAAACTCGCAAAAACGAAATTTTTTGAAGGATTTTTTTTTGTGGGGAAAATCGAAACCAGTGACATAATACAGTTCAATCATGTATACTAAACACTCTGTCAAAGAATTAGCACAATCGGTTGGAATATAGAGATTTTATTAGCGTTTATAGCAAAATCGTGTTTTTACCGCAAGAAACGACGATTTTTACAATTTGACGATTTTCACGAACAAACCCATATTCCTCTGCATGCGAACGTGAAATTGTTGTTATATATAGGTGACTCCACATGAATTTAACATTTTTTTAAGAAATTAGACAAATCCCCCGGAATTTGTAGATTTTATTGATATTTATATAGTTAAAATCTCGCAAAAACGAAATTTTTTGAAGGATTTTTTTTTGTGGGGAAAATCGAACCAGTGATATAATACAGTTCAATCATGTATACTAAACACTCTGTCCAAGAATTAGCACAATCGGTTGGAATATAGAGATTTTATTAATGTTTATAGCAAAATCGTGTTTTTACGCAAGAAACGACGATTTTTACAATTGGACGATTTACACAAACAAACCCACATTCCTCTGCATGCGAACGTGAAATTGTTGTTATATATAGGTGAATCCACATGAATTTAACATTTTTTTAAGAAATTAGACAAATCCCACGGAATTTGTAGATTTTATTGATATTTATATAGTTAAAATCTCGCAAAGACGAAATTTTTTGAAGGATTTTTTTTTGTGGGGAAAATCGAAACCAGTGATATAATACAGTTCAATTATGTATACTAAACACTCTGTGAAAGAATTAGCACAATCGGTTGGAATATAGAGATTTTATTAACGTTTATAACAAAATCGTGTTTTTACCGCAAGAAACGACGATTTTTACAATTGGACGATTTACACAAACAAACCCATATTCCTCTGCATGCGAACGTGAAATTGTTGTTATATACAGGTGACTCCACATGAATTTAACATTTTTTTAAGAAATTAGACAAATCCCACGGAATTTGTAGATTTTATTGATATTTATATAGTTAAAAAACTCGCAAAAACGAAATTTTTTGAAGGATTTTTTTTGTGGGGAAAATCGAAACCAGTGACATAATACAGTTCAATCATGTATACTAAACACTCTGTCAAAGAATTAGCACAATCGGTTGGAATATAGAGATTTTATTAACGTTTATAACAAAATCGTGTTTTTACCGCAAGAAACGACTTTTTTTACAATTGGACGATTTACACAAACAAACCCATATTCCTCTGCATGCGAACGTGAAATTGTTGTTATATACAGGTGACTCCACATGAATTTAACATTTTTTTAAGAAATTAGACAAATCCCAAGGAATTTGTATATTTTATAAATATTTATATAGTTAATAATCTCGCAAAAACGAAATTTTTTGAAGGATTTTTTTTTGTGGGGAAAATCGAAACCAGTGTTATAATACAGTTCAATCATGTATACTAAACACTCTGTCAAAGAATTAGCACAATCGGTTGGAATATAGAGATTTTATTAACGTTTATAGCAAAATCGTGTTTTTACCGCAAGAAACGACGATTTTTACAATTGGACGATTTACACAAACAAACCCTGATTCCTCCGCATGCGAACGTGAAATTGTTGTTATATATAGGTGAATCCACATGAATATAACATTTTTTTTAAGAAATTAGACAAATCCCACGGAATTTGTAGATTATATTGATATTTATATAGTTAAAAAACTCGAAAAAACGAAATTTTTTGAAGGATTTTTTTTTGTGGGGAAATTCGAAACGAGTGACATAATACAGTTCAATCATGTATACTAAACACTCTGTGAAAGAATTAGCACAATCGGTTGGAATATAGAGATTTTATTAACGTTTATAGCAAAATCGTGTTTTTACCGCAAGAAACAACGATTTTTACAATTTGACCATTTTCACAAACAAACCCATATTCCTCTGCATGCGAACGTGAAATTGTTGTTATATATAGGTGAATCCACATGAATTTAACATTTTTTTAAGAAATTAGACAAATCCCACGGAATTTGTAGATTTTATTGATATTTATATAGTTAAAATCTCGCAAAAACGAAATTTTTTGAAGGATTTTTTTTTGTGGGGAAAATCGAAACCAGTGACATAATACAGTTCAATCATGTATACTAAACACTCTGTCCAAGAATTAGCACAATCGGTTGGAATATAGAGATTTTATTAATGTTTATAGCAAAATCGTGTTTTTACCGCAAGAAACGACGATTTTTACAATTGGACGATTTACACAAACAAACCCATATTCCTCTGCATGCGAACGTGAAATTGTTGTTATATATAGGTGAATCCACATGAATTTAACATTTTTTTAAGAAATTAGACAAATCCCACGGAATTTGTAGATTTTATTGATATTTATATAGTTAAAATCTCGCAAAAACGAAATTTTTTGAAGGATTTTTTTTTGTGGGGAAAATCGAAACCAGTAATATAATACAGTTCAATTATGTATACTAAACACTCTGTCAAAGAATTAGCACAATCGGTTGGAATATAGAGATTTTATTAACGTTTATAACAAAATCGTGTTTTTACCGCAAGAAACGACTTTTTTTACAATTGGACGATTTACACAAACAAACCCATATTCCTCTGCATGCGAACGTGAAATTGTTGTTATATACAGGTGACTCCACATGAATTTAACATTTTTTTAAGAAATTAGACAAATCCCAAGGAATTTGTATATTTTATAAATATTTATATAGTTAATAATCTCGCAAAAACGAAATTTTTTGAAGGATTTTTTTTTGTGGGGAAAATCGAAACCAGTGTTATAATACAGTTCAATCATGTATACTAAACACTCTGTCAAAGAATTAGCACAATCGGTTGGAATATAGAGATTTTATTAACGTTTATAGCAAAATCGTGTTTTTACCGCAAGAAACGACGATTTTTACAATTGGACGATTTACACAAACAAACCCTGATTCCTCCGCATGCGAACGTGAAATTGTTGTTATATATAGGTGAATCCACATGAATATAACATTTTTTTAAGAAATTAGACAAATCCCACGGAATTTGTAGATTATATTGATATTTATATAGTTAAAAAACTCGAAAAAACGAAATTTTTTGAAGGATTTTTTTTTGTGGGGAAAATCGAAACCAGTGATATAATACAGTTCAATTATGTATACTAAACACTCTGTGAAAGAATTAGCACAATCGGTTGGAATATAGAGATTTTATTAACGTTTATAGCAAAATCGTGTTTTTACCGCAAGAAACAACGATTTTTACAATTTGACCATTTTCACAAACAAACCCATATTCCTCTGCATGCGAACGTGAAATTGTTGTTATATATATGTGAATCCACATGAATTTAACATTTTTTTAAGAAATTAGACAAATCCCACGGAATTTGTAGATTTTATTGATATTTATATAGTTAAAATCTCGCAAAAACGAAATTTTTTGAAGGATTTTTTTTTGTGGGGAAAATCGAAACCTGTGACATAATACAGTTCAATCATGTATACTAAACACTCTGTCCAAGAATTAGCACAATCGGTTGGAATATAGAGATTTTATTAATGTTTATAGCAAAATCGTGTTTTTACCGCAAGAAACGACGATTTTTACAATTGGACGATTTACACAAACAAACCCATATTCCTCTGCATGCGAACGTGAAATTGTTGTTATATATAGGTGAATCCACATGAATTTAACATTTTTTTAAGAAATTAGACAAATCCCACGGAATTTGTAGATTTTATTGATATTTATATAGTTAAAATATCGCAAAAACGAAATTTTTTGAAGGATTTTTTTTTGTTGGGAAAATCGAAACCAGTGATATAATACAGTTCAATTATGTATACTAAACACTCTGTGAAAGTATTAGCACAATCGGTTGCAATAGAGAGATTTTATTAACGTTTAAACAAAATCGTGTTTTTACCGCAAGAAACGACGATTTTTACAATTGGACGATTTACACAAACAAACCCATATTCCTCTGCATGCGAACGTGAAATTGTTGTTATATACAGGTGACTCCACATGAATTTAACATTTTTTTAAGAAATTAGACAAATCCCACGGAATTTGTAGATTATATTGATATTTATATAGTTAAAAAACTCGCAAAAACGAAATTTTTTGAAGGATTTTTTTTTGTGGGGAAAATCGAAACCAGTGACATAATACAGTTCAATCATGTATACTAAACACTCTGTCAAAGAATTAGCACAATCGGTTGGAATATAGAGATTTTATTAGCGTTTATAGCAAAATCGTGTTTTTACCGCAAGAAACGACGATTTTTACAATTTGACGATTTTCACGAACAAACCCATATTCCTCTGCATGCGAACGTGAAATTGTTATATATAGGTGACTCCACATGAATTTAACATTTTTTTAAGAAATTAGACAAATCCCCCGGAATTTGTAGATTTTATTGATATTTATATAGTTAAAATCTCGCAAAAACGAAATTTTTTGAAGGATTTTTTTTTGTGGGGAAAATCGAACCAGTGATATAATACAGTTCAATCATGTATACTAAACACTCTGTCCAAGAATTAGCACAATCGGTTGGAATATAGAGATTTTATTAATGTTTATAGCAAAATCGTGTTTTTACGCAAGAAACGACGATTTTTACAATTGGACGATTTACACAAACAAACCCACATTCCTCTGCATGCGAACGTGAAATTGTTGTTATATATAGGTGAATCCACATGAATTTAACATTTTTTTAAGAAATTAGACAAATCCCACGGAATTTGTAGATTTTATTGATATTTATATAGTTAAAATCTCGCAAAGACGAAATTTTTTGAAGGATTTTTTTTTGTGGGGAAAACGAAACCAGTGATATAATACAGTTCAATTATGTATACTAAACACTCTGTGAAAGAATTAGCACAATCGGTTGGAATATAGAGATTTTATTAACGTTTATAACAAAATCGTGTTTTTACCGCAAGAAACGACGATTTTTACAATTGGACGATTTACACAAACAAACCCATATTCCTCTGCATGCGAACGTGAAATTGTTGTTATATACAGGTGACTCCACATGAATTTAACATTTTTTTAAGAAATTAGACAAATCCCACGGAATTTGTAGATTTTATTGATATTTATATAGTTAAAAAACTCGCAAAAACGAAATTTTTTGAAGGATTTTTTTTGTGGGGAAAATCGAAACCAGTGACATAATACAGTTCAATCATGTATACTAAACACTCTGTCAAAGAATTAGCACAATCGGTTGGAATATAGAGATTTTATTAACGTTTATAACAAAATCGTGTTTTTACCGCAAGAAACGACTTTTTTTACAATTGGACGATTTACACAAACAAACCCATATTCCTCTGCATGCGAACGTGAAATTGTTGTTATATACAGGTGACTCCACATGAATTTAACATTTTTTTAAGAAATTAGACAAATCCCAAGGAATTTGTATATTTTATAAATATTTATATAGTTAATAATCTCGCAAAAACGAAATTTTTTGAAGGATTTTTTTTTGTGGGGAAAATCGAAACCAGTGTTATAATACAGTTCAATCATGTATACTAAACACTCTGTCAAAGAATTAGCACAATCGGTTGGAATATAGAGATTTTATTAACGTTTATAGCAAAATCGTGTTTTTACCGCAAGAAACGACGATTTTTACAATTGGACGATTTACACAAACAAACCCTGATTCCTCCGCATGCGAACGTGAAATTGTTGTTATATATAGGTGAATCCACATGAATATAACATTTTTTTTAAGAAATTAGACAAATCCCACGGAATTTGTAGATTATATTGATATTTATATAGTTAAAAAACTCGAAAAAACGAAATTTTTTGAAGGATTTTTTTTTGTGGGGAAATTCGAAACGAGTGACATAATACAGTTCAATCATGTATACTAAACACTCTGTGAAAGAATTAGCACAATCGGTTGGAATATAGAGATTTTATTAACGTTTATAGCAAAATCGTGTTTTTACCGCAAGAAACAACGATTTTTACAATTTGACCATTTTCACAAACAAACCCATATTCCTCTGCATGCGAACGTGAAATTGTTGTTATATATAGGTGAATCCACATGAATTTAACATTTTTTTAAGAAATTAGACAAATCCCACGGAATTTGTAGATTTTATTGATATTTATATAGTTAAAATCTCGCAAAAACGAAATTTTTTGAAGGATTTTTTTTTGTGGGGAAAATCGAAACCAGTGACATAATACAGTTCAATCATGTATACTAAACACTCTGTCCAAGAATTAGCACAATCGGTTGGAATATAGAGATTTTATTAATGTTTATAGCAAAATCGTGTTTTTACCGCAAGAAACGACGATTTTTACAATTGGACGATTTACACAAACAAACCCATATTCCTCTGCATGCGAACGTGAAATTGTTGTTATATATAGGTGAATCCACATGAATTTAACATTTTTTTAAGAAATTAGACAAATCCCACGGAATTTGTAGATTTTATTGATATTTATATAGTTAAAATCTCGCAAAAACGAAATTTTTTGAAGGATTTTTTTTGTGGGGAAAATCGAAACCAGTGATATAATACAGTTCAATTATGTATACTAAACACTCTGTGAAAGAATTAGCACAATCGGTTGGAATATAGAGATTTTATTAACGTTTATAGCAAAATCGTGTTTTTACCGCAAGAAACAACGATTTTTACAATTTGACCATTTTCACAAACAAACCCATATTCCTCTGCATGCGAACGTGAAATTGTTGTTATATATAGGTGAATCCACATGAATTTAACATTTTTTTAAGAAATTAGACAAATCCCACGGAATTTGTAGATTTTATTGATATTTATATAGTTAAAATCTCGCAAAAACGAAATTTTTTGAAGGATTTTTTTTTGTGGGGAAAATCGAAACCAGTGACATAATACAGTTCAATCATGTATACTAAACACTCTGTCCAAGAATTAGCACAATCGGTTGGAATATAGAGATTTTATTAATGTTTATAGCAAAATCGTGTTTTTACCGCAAGAAACGACGATTTTTACAATTGGACGATTTACACAAACAAACCCATATTCCTCTGCATGCGAACGTGAAATTGTTGTTATATATAGGTGAATCCACATGAATTTAACATTTTTTTAAGAAATTAGACAAATCCCACGGAATTTGTAGATTTTATTGATATTTATATAGTTAAAATATCGCAAAAACGAAATTTTTTGAAGGATTTTTTTTTGTTGGGAAAATCGAAACCAGTGATATAATACAGTTCAATTATGTATACTAAACACTCTGTGAAATATTAGCACAATCGGTTGCAATAGAGAGATTTTATTAACGTTTAAACAAAATCGTGTTTTTACCGCAAGAAACGACGATTTTTACAATTGGACGATTTACACAAACAAACCCATATTCCTCTGCATGCGAACGTGAAATTGTTGTTATATACAGGTGACTCCACATGAATTTAACATTTTTTTAAGAAATTAGACAAATCCCACGGAATTTGTAGATTATATTGATATTTATATAGTTAAAAAACTCGCAAAAACGAAATTTTTTGAAGGATTTTTTTTTGTGGGGAAAATCGAAACCAGTGACATAATACAGTTCAATCATGTATACTAAACACTCTGTCAAAGAATTAGCACAATCGGTTGGAATATAGAGATTTTATTAGCGTTTATAGCAAAATCGTGTTTTTACCGCAACAAACGACGATTTTTACAATTTGACGATTTTCACGAACAAACCCATATTCCTCTGCATGCGAACGTGAAATTGTTGTTATATATAGGTGACTCCACATGAATTTAACATTTTTTTAAGAAATTAGACAAATCCCCCGGAATTTGTAGATTTTATTGATATTTATATAGTTAAAATCTCGCAAAAACGAAATTTTTTGAAGGATTTTTTTTTGTGGGGAAAATCGAACCAGTGATATAATACAGTTCAATCATGTATACTAAACACTCTGTCCAAGAATTAGCACAATCGGTTGGAATATAGAGATTTTATTAATGTTTATAGCAAAATCGTGTTTTTACGCAAGAAACGACGATTTTTACAATTGGACGATTTACACAAACAAACCCACATTCCTCTGCATGCGAACGTGAAATTGTTGTTATATATAGGTGAATCCACATGAATTTAACATTTTTTTAAGAAATTAGACAAATCCCACGGAATTTGTAGATTTTATTGATATTTATATAGTTAAAATCTCGCAAAAACGAAATTTTTGGAAGGATTTTTTTTTGTGGGGAAAATCGAAACCAGTGATATAATACAGTTCAATTATGTATACTAAACACTCTGTGAAAGAATTAGCACAATCGGTTGGAATATAGAGATTTTATTAACGTTTATAACAAAATCGTGTTTTTACCGCAAGAAACGACGATTTTTACAATTGGACGATTTACACAAACAAACCCATATTCCTCTGCATGCGAACGTGAAATTGTTGTTATATACAGGTGACTCCACATGAATTTAACATTTTTTTAAGAAATTAGACAAATCCCACGGAATTTGTAGATTTTATTGATATTTATATAGTTAAAAAACTCGCAAAAACGAAATTTTTTCAAGGATTTTTTTTGTGGGGAAAATCGAAACCAGTGACATAATACACTTCAATCATGTATACTAAACACTCTGTGAAAGAATTAGCACAATCGGTTGGAATATAGAGATTTTATTAACGTTTATAACAAAATCGTGTTTTTACCGCAAGAAACGACGATTTTTACAATTGGACGATTTACACAAACAAACCCATATTCCTCTGCATGCGAACGTGAAATTGTTGTTATATACAGGTGACTCCACATGAATTTAACATTTTTTTAAGAAATTAGACAAATCCCAAGGAATTTGTATATCTTATAAATATTTATATAGTTAATAATCTCGCAAAAACGAAATTTTTTGAAGGATTTTTTTTTGTGGGGAAAATCGAAACCAGTGTTATAATACAGTTCAATCATGTATACTAAACACTCTGTCAAAGAATTAGCACAATCGGTTGGAATATAGAGATTTTATTAACGTTTATAGCAAAATCGTGTTTTTACCGCAAGAAACGACGATTTTTACAATGGGACGATTTACACAAACAAACCCTGATTCCTCCGCATGCGAACGTGAAATTGTTGTTATATATAGGTGAATCCACATGAATATAACATTTTTTTAAGAAATTAGACAAATCCCACGGAATTTGTAGATTATATTGATATTTATATAGTTAAAAAACTCGAAAAAACGAAATTTTTTGAAGGATTTTTTTTTGTGGGGAAATTCGAAACGAGTGACATAATACAGTTCAATCATGTATACTAAACACTCTGTGAAAGAATTAGCACAATCGGTTGGAATATAGAGATTTTATTAACGTTTATAGCAAAATCGTGTTTTTACCGCAAGAAACAACGATTTTTACAATTTGACCATTTTCACAAACAAACCCATATTCCTCTGCATGCGAACGTGAAATTGTTGTTATATATATGTGAATCCACATGAATTTAACATTTTTTTAAGAAATTAGACAAATCCCACGGAATTTGTAGATTTTATTGATATTTATATAGTTAAAATCTCGCAAAAACGAAATTTTTTGAAGGATTTTTTTTTGTGGGGAAAATCGAAACCTGTGACATAATACAGTTCAATCATGTATACTAAACACTCTGTCCAAGAATTAGCACAATCGGTTGGAATATAGAGATTTTATTAATGTTTATAGCAAAATCGTGTTTTTACCGCAAGAAACGACGATTTTTACAATTGGACGATTTACACAAACAAACCCATATTCCTCTGCATGCGAACGTGAAATTGTTGTTATATATAGGTGAATCCACATGAATTTAACATTTTTTTAAGAAATTAGACAAATCCCACGGAATTTGTAGATTTTATTGATATTTATATAGTTAAAATATCGCAAAAACGAAATTTTTTGAAGGATTTTTTTTTGTTGGGAAAATCGAAACCAGTGATATAATACAGTTCAATTATGTATACTAAACACTCTGTGAAAGTATTAGCACAATCGGTTGCAATAGAGAGATTTTATTAACGTTTAAACAAAATCGTGTTTTTACCGCAAGAAACGACGATTTTTACAATTGGACGATTTACACAAACAAACCCATATTCCTCTGCATGCGAACGTGAAATTGTTGTTATATGCAGGTGACTCCACATGAATTTAACATTTTTTTAAGAAATTAGACAAATCCCACGGAATTTGTAGATTATATTGATATTTATATAGTTAAAAAACTCGCAAAAACGAAATTTTTTGAAAGATTTTTTTTTGTGGGGAAAATCGAAACCAGTGACATAATACAGTTCAATCATGTATACTAAACACTCTGTCAAAGAATTAGCACAATCGGTTGGAATATAGAGATTTTATTAGCGTTTATAGCAAAATCGTGTTTTTACCGCAAGAAACGACGATTTTTACAATTTGACGATTTTCACGAACAAACCCATATTCCTCTGCATGCGAACGTGAAATTGTTGTTATATATAGGTGACTCCACATGAATTTAACATTTTTTTAAGAAATTAGACAAATCCCCCGGAATTTGTAGATTTTATTGATATTTATATAGTTAAAATCTCGCAAAAACGAAATTTTTTGAAGGATTTTTTTTTGTGGGGAAAATCGAACCAGTGATATAATACAGTTCAATCATGTATACTAAACACTCTGTCCAAGAATTAGCACAATCGGTTGGAATATAGAGATTTTATTAATGTTTATAGCAAAATCGTGTTTTTACGCAAGAAACGACGATTTTTACAATTTGACGATTTTCACAAACAAACCCACATTCCTCTGCATGCGAACGTGAAATTGTTGTTATATATAGGTGAATCCACATGAATTTAACATTTTTTTAAGAAATTAGACAAATCCCACGGAATTTGTAGATTTTATTGATATTTATATAGTTAAAATCTCGCAAAGACGAAATTTTTTGAAGGATTTTTTTTTTGTGGGGAAAATCGAAACCAGTGATATAATACAGTTCAATTATGTATACTAAACACTCTGTGAAAGAATTAGCACAATCGGTTGGAATATAGAGATTTTATTAACGTTTATAACAAAATCGTGTTTTTACCGCAAGAAACGACGATTTTTACAATTGGACGATTTACACAAACAAACCCATATTCCTCTGCATGCGAACGTGAAATTGTTGTTATATACAGGTGACTCCACATGAATTTAACATTTTTTTAAGAAATTAGACAAATCCCACGGAATTTGTAGATTTTATTGATATTTATATAGTTAAAAAACTCGCAAAAACGAAATTTTTTGAAGGATTTTTTTTGTGGGGAAAATCGAAACCAGTGACATAATACAGTTCAATCATGTATACTAAACACTCTGTCAAAGAATTAGCACAATCGGTTGGAATATAGAGATTTTATTAACGTTTATAACAAAATCGTGTTTTTACCGCAAGAAACGACTTTTTTTACAATTGGACGATTTACACAAACAAACCCATATTCCTCTGCATGCGAACGTGAAATTGTTGTTATATACAGGTGACTCCACATGAATTTAACATTTTTTTAAGAAATTAGACAAATCCCAAGGAATTTGTATATTTTATAAATATTTATATAGTTAATAATCTCGCAAAAACGAAATTTTTTGAAGGATTTTTTTTTGTGGGGAAAATCGAAACCAGTGTTATAATACAGTTCAATCATGTATACTAAACACTCTGTCAAAGAATTAGCACAATCGGTTGGAATATAGAGATTTTATTAACGTTTATAGCAAAATCGTGTTTTTACCGCAAGAAACGACGATTTTTACAATTGGACGATTTACACAAACAAACCCATATTCCTCTGCATGCGAACGTGAAATTGTTGTTATATGCAGGTGACTCCACATGAATTTAACATTTTTTTAAGAAATTAGACAAATCCCACGGAATTTGTAGATTATATTAATATTTATATAGTTAAAAAACTCTCAAAAACGAAATTTTTTGAAGGATTTTTTTTTGTGGGGAAAATCGAAACCAGTGACATTATACAGTTCAATCATGTATACTAAACACTCTGTGAAAGAATTAGCACAATCGGTTGGAATATAGAGATTTTATTAGCGTTTATAGCAAAATCGTGTTTTTACCGCAAGAAACGACGATTTTTACAATTTGACGATTTTCACGAACAAACCCATATTCCTCTGCATGCGAACGTGAAATTGTTGTTATATATAGGTGACTCCACATGAATTTAACATTTTTTTAAGAAATTAGACAAATCCCCCGGAATTTGTAGATTTTATTGATATTTATATAGTTAAAATCTCGCAAAAACGAAATTTTTTGAAGGATTTTTTTTTGTGGGGAAAATCGAAACCAGTGATATAATACAGTTCAATCATGTATACTAAACACTCTGTCCAAGAATTAGCACAATCGGTTGGAATATAGAGATTTTATTAAAGTTTATAGCAAAATCGTGTTTTTACGCAAGAAACGACGATTTTTACAATTGGACGTTTTACACAAAACAAACCCACATTCCTCTGCATGCGAACGTGAAATTGTTGTTATATATAGGTGAATCCACATGAATTTAACATTTTTTTAAGAAATTAGACAAATCCCACGGAATTTGTAGATTTTATTGATATTTATATAGTTAAAATCTCGCAAAAACGAAATTTTTTGAAGGATTTTTTTTTGTGGGGAAAATCGAAACCAGTGATACAATACAGTTCAATTATGTATACTAAACACTCTGTGAAAGTATTAGCACAATCGGTTGGAATAGAGAGATTTTATTAACGTTTAAACAAAATCGTGTTTTTACCGCAAGAAACGACGATTTTTACAATTGGACGATTTACACAAACAAACCCTGATTCCTCCGAATGCGAACGTGAAATTGTTGTTATATATAGGTGAATCCACATGAATATAACATTTTTTTAAGAAATTAGACAAATCCCACGGAATTTGTAGATTTTATTGATATTTATATAGTTAAAAAACTCGCAAAAACGAAATTTTTTGAAGGATTTTTTTTGTGGGGAAAATCGAAACCAGTGACATAATACAGTTCAATCATGTATACTAAACACTCTGTCAAAGAATTAGCACAATCGGTTGGAATATAGAGATTTTATTAACGTTTATAACAAAATCGTGTTTTTACCGCAAGAAACGACTTTTTTTACAATTGGACGATTTACACAAACAAACCCATATTCCTCTGCATGCGAACGTGAAATTGTTGTTATATACAGGTGACTCCACATGAATTTAACATTTTTTTAAGAAATTAGACAAATCCCAAGGAATTTGTATATTTTATAAATATTTATATAGTTAATAATCTCGCAAAAACGAAATTTTTTGAAGGATTTTTTTTTGTGGGGAAAATCGAAACCAGTGTTATAATACAGTTCAATCATGTATACTAAACACTCTGTCAAAGAATTAGCACAATCGGTTGGAATATAGAGATTTTATTAACGTTTATAGCAAAATCGTGTTTTTACCGCAAGAAACGACGATTTTTACAATTGGACGATTTACACAAACAAACCCTGATTCCTCCGCATGCGAACGTGAAATTGTTGTTATATATAGGTGAATCCACATGAATATAACATTTTTTTAAGAAATTAGACAAATCCCACGGAATTTGTAGATTATATTGATATTTATATAGTTAAAAAACTCGAAAAAACGAAATTTTTTGAAGGATTTTTTTTTGTGGGGAAAATCGAAACCAGTGATATAATACAGTTCAATTATGTATACTAAACACTCTGTGAAAGAATTAGCACAATCGGTTGGAATATAGAGATTTTATTAACGTTTATAGCAAAATCGTGTTTTTACCGCAAGAAACAACGATTTTTACAATTTGACCATTTTCACAAACAAACCCATATTCCTCTGCATGCGAACGTGAAATTGTTGTTATATATATGTGAATCCACATGAATTTAACATTTTTTTAAGAAATTAGACAAATCCCACGGAATTTGTAGATTTTATTGATATTTATATAGTTAAAATCTCGCAAAAACCAAATTTTTTGAAGGATTTTTTTTTGTGGGGAAAATCGAAACCTGTGACATAATACAGTTCAATCATGTATACTAAACACTCTGTCCAAGAATTAGCACAATCGGTTGGAATATAGAGATTTTATTAATGTTTATAGCAAAATCGTGTTTTTACCGCAAGAAACGACGATTTTTACAATTGGACGATTTACACAAACAAACCCATATTCCTCTGCATGCGAACGTGAAATTGTTGTTATATATAGGTGAATCCACATGAATTTAACATTTTTTTAAGAAATTAGACAAATCCCACGGAATTTGTAGATTTTATTGATATTTATATAGTTAAAATATCGCAAAAACGAAATTTTTTGAAGGATTTTTTTTTGTTGGGAAAATCGAAACCAGTGATATAATACAGTTCAATTATGTATACTAAACACTCTGTGAAAGTATTAGCACAATCGGTTGCAATAGAGAGATTTTATTAACGTTTAAACAAAATCGTGTTTTTACCGCAAGAAACGACGATTTTTACAATTGGACGATTTACACAAACAAACCCATATTCCTCTGCATGCGAACGTGAAATTGTTGTTATATACAGGTGACTCCACATGAATTTAACATTTTTTTAAGAAATTAGACAAATCCCACGGAATTTGTAGATTATATTGATATTTATATAGTTAAAAAACTCGCAAAAACGAAATTTTTTGAAGGATTTTTTTTTGTGGGGAAAATCGAAACCAGTGACATAATACAGTTCAATCATGTATACTAAACACTCTGTCAAAGAATTAGCACAATCGGTTGGAATATAGAGATTTTATTAGCGTTTATAGCAAAATCGTGTTTTTACCGCAAGAAACGACGATTTTTACAATTTGACGATTTTCACGAACAAACCCATATTCCTCTGCATGCGAACGTGAAATTGTTGTTATATATAGGTGACTCCACATGAATTTAACATTTTTTTAAGAAATTAGACAAATCCCCCGGAATTTGTAGATTTTATTGATATTTATATAGTTAAAATCTCGCAAAAACGAAATTTTTTGAAGGATTTTTTTTGTGGGGAAAATCGAACCAGTGATATAATACAGTTCAATCATGTATACTAAACACTCTGTCCAAGAATTAGCACAATCGGTTGGAATATAGAGATTTTATTAATGTTTATAGCAAAATCGTGTTTTTACGCAAGAAACGACGATTTTTACAATTGGACGATTTACACAAACAAACCCACATTCCTCTGCATGCGAACGTGAAATTGTTGTTATATATAGGTGAATCCACATGAATTTAACATTTTTTTAAGAAATTAGACAAATCCCACGGAATTTGTAGATTTTATTGATATTTATATAGTTAAAATCTCGCAAAGACGAAATTTTTTGAAGGATTTTTTTTTGTGGGGAAAATCGAAACCAGTGATATAATACAGTTCAATTATGTATACTAAACACTCTGTGAAAGAATTAGCACAATCGGTTGGAATATAGAGATTTTATTAACGTTTATAACAAAATCGTGTTTTTACCGCAAGAAACGACGATTTTTACAATTGGACGATTTACACAAACAAACCCATATTCCTCTGCATGCGAACGTGAAATTGTTGTTATATACAGGTGACTCCACATGAATTTAACATTTTTTTAAGAAATTAGACAAATCCCAAGGAATTTGTATATTTTATAAATATTTATATAGTTAATAATCTCGCAAAAACGAAATTTTTTGAAGGATTTTTTTTTGTGGGGAAAATCGAAACCAGTGTTATAATACAGTTCAATCATGTATACTAAACACTCTGTCAAAGAATTAGCACAATCGGTTGGAATATAGAGATTTTATTAACGTTTATAGCAAAATCGTGTTTTTACCGCAAGAAACGACGATTTTTACAATTGGACGATTTACACAAACAAACCCTGATTCCTCCGCATGCGAACGTGAAATTGTTGTTATATATAGGTGAATCCACATGAATATAACATTTTTTTTAAGAAATTAGACAAATCCCACGGAATTTGTAGATTATATTGATATTTATATAGTTAAAAAACTCGAAAAAACGAAATTTTTTGAAGGATTTTTTTTTGTGGGGAAATGCGAAACGAGTGACATAATACAGTTCAATCATGTATACTAAACACTCTGTGAAAGAATTAGCACAATCGGTTGGAATATAGAGATTTTATTAACGTTTATAGCAAAATCGTGTTTTTACCGCAAGAAACAACGATTTTTACAATTTGACCATTTTCACAAACAAACCCATATTCCTCTGCATGCGAACGTGAAATTGTTGTTATATATAGGTGAATCCACATGAATTTAACATTTTTTTAAGAAATTAGACAAATCCCACGGAATTTGTAGATTTTATTGATATTTATATAGTTAAAATCTCGCAAAAACGAAATTTTTTGAAGGATTTTTTTTTGTGGGGAAAATCGAAACCAGTGACATAATACAGTTCAATCATGTATACTAAACACTCTGTCCAAGAATTAGCACAATCGGTTGGAATATAGAGATTTTATTAATGTTTATAGCAAAATCGTGTTTTTACCGCAAGAAACGACGATTTTTACAATTGGACGATTTACACAAACAAACCCATATTCCTCTGCATGCGAACGTGAAATTGTTGTTATATATAGGTGAATCCACATGAATTTAACATTTTTTTAAGAAATTAGACAAATCCCACGGAATTTGTAGATTTTATTGATATTTATATAGTTAAAATCTCGCAAAAACGAAATTTTTTGAAGGATTTTTTTTTGTGGGGAAAATCGAAACCAGTGATATAATACAGTTCAATTATGTATACTAAACACTCTGTGAAAGAATTAGCACAATCGGTTGGAATATAGAGATTTTATTAACGTTTATAGCAAAATCGTGTTTTTACCGCAAGAAACAACGATTTTTACAATTTGACCATTTTCACAAACAAACCCATATTCCTCTGCATGCGAACGTGAAATTGTTGTTATATATAGGTGAATCCACATGAATTTAACATTTTTTTAAGAAATTAGACAAATCCCACGGAATTTGTAGATTTTATTGATATTTATATAGTTAAAATCTCGCAAAAACGAAATTTTTTGAAGGATTTTTTTTTGTGGGGAAAATCGAAACCAGTGACATAATACAGTTCAATCATGTATACTAAACACTCTGTCCAAGAATTAGCACAATCGGTTGGAATATAGAGATTTTATTAATGTTTATAGCAAAATCGTGTTTTTACCGCAAGAAACGACGATTTTTACAATTGGACGATTTACACAAACAAACCCATATTCCTCTGCATGCGAACGTGAAATTGTTGTTATATATAGGTGAATCCACATGAATTTAACATTTTTTTAAGAAATTAGACAAATCCCACGGAATTTGTAGATTTTATTGATATTTATATAGTTAAAATATCGCAAAAACGAAATTTTTTGAAGGATTTTTTTTTGTTGGGAAAATCGAAACCAGTGATATAATACAGTTCAATTATGTATACTAAACACTCTGTGAAATATTAGCACAATCGGTTGCAATAGAGAGATTTTATTAACGTTTAAACAAAATCGTGTTTTTACCGCAAGAAACGACGATTTTTACAATTGGACGATTTACACAAACAAACCCATATTCCTCTGCATGCGAACGTGAAATTGTTGTTATATACAGGTGACTCCACATGAATTTAACATTTTTTTAAGAAATTAGACAAATCCCACGGAATTTGTAGATTATATTGATATTTATATAGTTAAAAAACTCGCAAAAACGAAATTTTTTGAAGGATTTTTTTTTGTGGGGAAAATCGAAACCAGTGACATAATACAGTTCAATCATGTATACTAAACACTCTGTCAAAGAATTAGCACAATCGGTTGGAATATAGAGATTTTATTAGCGTTTATAGCAAAATCGTGTTTTTACCGCAACAAACGACGATTTTTACAATTTGACGATTTTCACGAACAAACCCATATTCCTCTGCATGCGAACGTGAAATTGTTGTTATATATAGGTGACTCCACATGAATTTAACATTTTTTTAAGAAATTAGACAAATCCCCCGGAATTTGTAGATTTTATTGATATTTATATAGTTAAAATCTCGCAAAAACGAAATTTTTTGAAGGATTTTTTTTGTGGGGAAAATCGAACCAGTGATATAATACAGTTCAATCATGTATACTAAACACTCTGTCCAAGAATTAGCACAATCGGTTGGAATATAGAGATTTTATTAATGTTTATAGCAAAATCGTGTTTTTACGCAAGAAACGACGATTTTTACAATTGGACGATTTACACAAACAAACCCACATTCCTCTGCATGCGAACGTGAAATTGTTGTTATATATAGGTGAATCCACATGAATTTAACATTTTTTTAAGAAATTAGACAAATCCCACGGAATTTGTAGATTTTATTGATATTTATATAGTTAAAATCTCGCAAAGACGAAATTTTTTGAAGGATTTTTTTTTTGTGGGGAAAATCGAAACCAGTGATATAATACAGTTCAATTATGTATACTAAACACTCTGTGAAAGAATTAGCACAATCGGTTGGAATATAGAGATTTTATTAACGTTTATAACAAAATCGTGTTTTTACCGCAAGAAACGACGATTTTTACAATTGGACGATTTACACAAACAAACCCATATTCCTCTGCATGCGAACGTGAAATTGTTGTTATATACAGGTGACTCCACATGAATTTAACATTTTTTTAAGAAATTAGACAAATCCCAAGGAATTTGTATATTTTATAAATATTTATATAGTTAATAATCTCGCAAAAACGAAATTTTTTGAAGGATTTTTTTTTGTGGGGAAAATCGAAACCAGTGTTATAATACAGTTCAATCATGTATACTAAACACTCTGTCAAAGAATTAGCACAATCGGTTGGAATATAGAGATTTTATTAACGTTTATAGCAAAATCGTGTTTTTACCGCAAGAAACGACGATTTTTACAATTGGACGATTTACACAAACAAACCCTGATTCCTCCGCATGCGAACGTGAAATTGTTGTTATATATAGGTGAATCCACATGAATATAACATTTTTTTTAAGAAATTAGACAAATCCCACGGAATTTGTAGATTATATTGATATTTATATAGTTAAAAAACTCGAAAAAACGAAATTTTTTGAAGGATTTTTTTTTGTGGGGAAATTCGAAACGAGTGACATAATACAGTTCAATCATGTATACTAAACACTCTGTGAAAGAATTAGCACAATCGGTTGGAATATAGAGATTTTATTAACGTTTATAGCAAAATCGTGTTTTTACCGCAAGAAACAACGATTTTTACAATTTGACCATTTTCACAAACAAACCCATATTCCTCTGCATGCGAACGTGAAATTGTTGTTATATATAGGTGAATCCACATGAATTTAACATTTTTTTAAGAAATTAGACAAATCCCACGGAATTTGTAGATTTTATTGATATTTATATAGTTAAAATCTCGCAAAAACGAAATTTTTTGAAGGATTTTTTTTTGTGGGGAAAATCGAAACCAGTGACATAATACAGTTCAATCATGTATACTAAACACTCTGTCCAAGAATTAGCACAATCGGTTGGAATATAGAGATTTTATTAATGTTTATAGCAAAATCGTGTTTTTACCGCAAGAAACGACGATTTTTACAATTGGACGATTTACACAAACAAACCCATATTCCTCTGCATGCGAACGTGAAATTGTTGTTATATATAGGTGAATCCACATGAATTTAACATTTTTTTAAGAAATTAGACAAATCCCACGGAATTTGTAGATTTTATTGATATTTATATAGTTAAAATCTCGCAAAAACGAAATTTTTTGAAGGATTTTTTTTTGTGGGGAAAATCGAAACCAGTGATATAATACAGTTCAATTATGTATACTAAACACTCTGTGAAAGAATTAGCACAATCGGTTGGAATATAGAGATTTTATTAACGTTTATAGCAAAATCGTGTTTTTACCGCAAGAAACAACGATTTTTACAATTTGACCATTTTCACAAACAAACCCATATTCCTCTGCATGCGAACGTGAAATTGTTGTTATATATAGGTGAATCCACATGAATTTAACATTTTTTTAAGAAATTAGACAAATCCCACGGAATTTGTAGATTTTATTGATATTTATATAGTTAAAATCTCGCAAAAACGAAATTTTTTGAAGGATTTTTTTTTGTGGGGAAAATCGAAACCAGTGACATAATACAGTTCAATCATGTATACTAAACACTCTGTCCAAGAATTAGCACAATCGGTTGGAATATAGAGATTTTATTAATGTTTATAGCAAAATCGTGTTTTTACCGCAAGAAACGACGATTTTTACAATTGGACGATTTACACAAACAAACCCATATTCCTCTGCATGCGAACGTGAAATTGTTGTTATATATAGGTGAATCCACATGAATTTAACATTTTTTTAAGAAATTAGACAAATCCCACGGAATTTGTAGATTTTATTGATATTTATATAGTTAAAATATCGCAAAAACGAAATTTTTTGAAGGATTTTTTTTTGTTGGGAAAATCGAAACCAGTGATATAATACAGTTCAATTATGTATACTAAACACTCTGTGAAATATTAGCACAATCGGTTGCAATAGAGAGATTTTATTAACGTTTAAACAAAATCGTGTTTTTACCGCAAGAAACGACGATTTTTACAATTGGACGATTTACACAAACAAACCCATATTCCTCTGCATGCGAACGTGAAATTGTTGTTATATACAGGTGACTCCACATGAATTTAACATTTTTTTAAGAAATTAGACAAATCCCACGGAATTTGTAGATTATATTGATATTTATATAGTTAAAAAACTCGCAAAAACGAAATTTTTTGAAGGATTTTTTTTTGTGGGGAAAATCGAAACCAGTGACATAATACAGTTCAATCATGTATACTAAACACTCTGTCAAAGAATTAGCACAATCGGTTGGAATATAGAGATTTTATTAGCGTTTATAGCAAAATCGTGTTTTTACCGCAACAAACGACGATTTTTACAATTTGACGATTTTCACGAACAAACCCATATTCCTCTGCATGCGAACGTGAAATTGTTGTTATATATAGGTGACTCCACATGAATTTAACATTTTTTTAAGAAATTAGACAAATCCCCCGGAATTTGTAGATTTTATTGATATTTATATAGTTAAAATCTCGCAAAAACGAAATTTTTTGAAGGATTTTTTTTGTGGGGAAAATCGAACCAGTGATATAATACAGTTCAATCATGTATACTAAACACTCTGTCCAAGAATTAGCACAATCGGTTGGAATATAGAGATTTTATTAATGTTTATAGCAAAATCGTGTTTTTACGCAAGAAACGACGATTTTTACAATTGGACGATTTACACAAACAAACCCACATTCCTCTGCATGCGAACGTGAAATTGTTGTTATATATAGGTGAATCCACATGAATTTAACATTTTTTTAAGAAATTAGACAAATCCCACGGAATTTGTAGATTTTATTGATATTTATATAGTTAAAATCTCGCAAAGACGAAATTTTTTGAAGGATTTTTTTTTGTGGGGAAAATCGAAACCAGTGATATAATACAGTTCAATTATGTATACTAAACACTCTGTGAAAGAATTAGCACAATCGGTTGGAATATAGAGATTTTATTAACGTTTATAACAAAATCGTGTTTTTACCGCAAGAAACGACGATTTTTACAATTGGACGATTTACACAAACAAACCCATATTCCTCTGCATGCGAACGTGAAATTGTTGTTATATACAGGTGACTCCACATGAATTTAACATTTTTTTAAGAAATTAGACAAATCCCAAGGAATTTGTATATTTTATAAATATTTATATAGTTAATAATCTCGCAAAAACGAAATTTTTTGAAGGATTTTTTTTTGTGGGGAAAATCGAAACCAGTGTTATAATACAGTTCAATCATGTATACTAAACACTCTGTCAAAGAATTAGCACAATCGGTTGGAATATAGAGATTTTATTAACGTTTATAGCAAAATCGTGTTTTTACCGCAAGAAACGACGATTTTTACAATTGGACGATTTACACAAACAAACCCTGATTCCTCCGCATGCGAACGTGAAATTGTTGTTATATATAGGTGAATCCACATGAATATAACATTTTTTTTAAGAAATTAGACAAATCCCACGGAATTTGTAGATTATATTGATATTTATATAGTTAAAAAACTCGAAAAAACGAAATTTTTTGAAGGATTTTTTTTTGTGGGGAAATTCGAAACGAGTGACATAATACAGTTCAATCATGTATACTAAACACTCTGTGAAAGAATTAGCACAATCGGTTGGAATATAGAGATTTTATTAACGTTTATAGCAAAATCGTGTTTTTACCGCAAGAAACAACGATTTTTACAATTTGACCATTTTCACAAACAAACCCATATTCCTCTGCATGCGAACGTGAAATTGTTGTTATATATAGGTGAATCCACATGAATTTAACATTTTTTTAAGAAATTAGACAAATCCCACGGAATTTGTAGATTTTATTGATATTTATATAGTTAAAATCTCGCAAAAACGAAATTTTTTGAAGGATTTTTTTTTGTGGGGAAAATCGAAACCAGTGACATAATACAGTTCAATCATGTATACTAAACACTCTGTCCAAGAATTAGCACAATCGGTTGGAATATAGAGATTTTATTAATGTTTATAGCAAAATCGTGTTTTTACCGCAAGAAACGACGATTTTTACAATTGGACGATTTACACAAACAAACCCATATTCCTCTGCATGCGAACGTGAAATTGTTGTTATATATAGGTGAATCCACATGAATTTAACATTTTTTTAAGAAATTAGACAAATCCCACGGAATTTGTAGATTTTATTGATATTTATATAGTTAAAATCTCGCAAAAACGAAATTTTTTGAAGGATTTTTTTTTGTGGGGAAAATCGAAACCAGTGATATAATACAGTTCAATTATGTATACTAAACACTCTGTGAAAGAATTAGCACAATCGGTTGGAATATAGAGATTTTATTAACGTTTATAGCAAAATCGTGTTTTTACCGCAAGAAACAACGATTTTTACAATTTGACCATTTTCACAAACAAACCCATATTCCTCTGCATGCGAACGTGAAATTGTTGTTATATATAGGTGAATCCACATGAATTTAACATTTTTTTAAGAAATTAGACAAATCCCACGGAATTTGTAGATTTTATTGATATTTATATAGTTAAAATCTCGCAAAAACGAAATTTTTTGAAGGATTTTTTTTTGTGGGGAAAATCGAAACCAGTGACATAATACAGTTCAATCATGTATACTAAACACTCTGTCCAAGAATTAGCACAATCGGTTGGAATATAGAGATTTTATTAATGTTTATAGCAAAATCGTGTTTTTACCGCAAGAAACGACGATTTTTACAATTGGACGATTTACACAAACAAACCCATATTCCTCTGCATGCGAACGTGAAATTGTTGTTATATATAGGTGAATCCACATGAATTTAACATTTTTTTAAGAAATTAGACAAATCCCACGGAATTTGTAGATTTTATTGATATTTATATAGTTAAAATATCGCAAAAACGAAATTTTTTGAAGGATTTTTTTTTGTTGGGAAAATCGAAACCAGTGATATAATACAGTTCAATTATGTATACTAAACACTCTGTGAAATATTAGCACAATCGGTTGCAATAGAGAGATTTTATTAACGTTTAAACAAAATCGTGTTTTTACCGCAAGAAACGACGATTTTTACAATTGGACGATTTACACAAACAAACCCATATTCCTCTGCATGCGAACGTGAAATTGTTGTTATATACAGGTGACTCCACATGAATTTAACATTTTTTTAAGAAATTAGACAAATCCCACGGAATTTGTAGATTATATTGATATTTATATAGTTAAAAAACTCGCAAAAACGAAATTTTTTGAAGGATTTTTTTTTGTGGGGAAAATCGAAACCAGTGACATAATACAGTTCAATCATGTATACTAAACACTCTGTCAAAGAATTAGCACAATCGGTTGGAATATAGAGATTTTATTAGCGTTTATAGCAAAATCGTGTTTTTACCGCAACAAACGACGATTTTTACAATTTGACGATTTTCACGAACAAACCCATATTCCTCTGCATGCGAACGTGAAATTGTTGTTATATATAGGTGACTCCACATGAATTTAACATTTTTTTAAGAAATTAGACAAATCCCCCGGAATTTGTAGATTTTATTGATATTTATATAGTTAAAATCTCGCAAAAACGAAATTTTTTGAAGGATTTTTTTTTGTGGGGAAAATCGAACCAGTGATATAATACAGTTCAATCATGTATACTAAACACTCTGTCCAAGAATTAGCACAATCGGTTGGAATATAGAGATTTTATTAATGTTTATAGCAAAATCGTGTTTTTACGCAAGAAACGACGATTTTTACAATTGGACGATTTACACAAACAAACCCACATTCCTCTGCATGCGAACGTGAAATTGTTGTTATATATAGGTGAATCCACATGAATTTAACATTTTTTTAAGAAATTAGACAAATCCCACGGAATTTGTAGATTTTATTGATATTTATATAGTTAAAATCTCGCAAAAACGAAATTTTTGGAAGGATTTTTTTTTGTGGGGAAAATCGAAACCAGTGATATAATACAGTTCAATTATGTATACTAAACACTCTGTGAAAGAATTAGCACAATCGGTTGGAATATAGAGATTTTATTAACGTTTATAACAAAATCGTGTTTTTACCGCAAGAAACGACGATTTTTACAATTGGACGATTTACACAAACAAACCCATATTCCTCTGCATGCGAACGTGAAATTGTTGTTATATACAGGAGACTCCACATGAATTTAACATTTTTTTAAGAAATTAGACAAATCCCACGGAATTTGTAGATTTTATTGATATTTATATAGTTAAAAAACTCGCAAAAACGAAATTTTTTCAAGGATTTTTTTTGTGGGGAAAATCGAAACCAGTGACATAATACACTTCAATCATGTATACTAAACACTCTGTGAAAGAATTAGCACAATCGGTTGGAATATAGAGATTTTATTATCGTTTATAACAAAATCGTGTTTTTACCGCAAGAAACGACGATTTTTACAATTGGACGATTTACACAAACAAACCCATATTCCTCTGCATGCGAACGTGAAATTGTTGTTATATACAGGTGACTCCACATGAATTTAACATTTTTTTAAGAAATTAGACAAATCCCAAGGAATTTGTATATCTTATAAATATTTATATAGTTAATAATCTCGCAAAAACGAAATTTTTTGAAGGATTTTTTTTTGTGGGGAAAATCGAAACCAGTGTTATAATACAGTTCAATCATGTATACTAAACACTCTGTCAAAGAATTAGCACAATCGGTTGGAATATAGAGATTTTATTAACGTTTATAGCAAAATCGTGTTTTTACCGCAAGAAACGACGATTTTTACAATGGGACGATTTACACAAACAAACCCTGATTCCTCCGCATGCGAACGTGAAATTGTTGTTATATATAGGTGAATCCACATGAATATAACATTTTTTTAAGAAATTAGACAAATCCCACGGAATTTGTAGATTATATTGATATTTATATAGTTAAAAAACTCGAAAAAACGAAATTTTTTGAAGGATTTTTTTTGTGGGGAAATTCGAAACGAGTGACATAATACAGTTCAATCATGTATACTAAACACTCTGTGAAAGAATTAGCACAATCGGTTGGAATATAGAGATTTTATTAACGTTTATAGCAAAATCGTGTTTTTACCGCAAGAAACAACGATTTTTACAATTTGACCATTTTCACAAACAAACCCATATTCCTCTGCATGCGAACGTGAAATTGTTGTTATATATATGTGAATCCACATGAATTTAACATTTTTTTAAGAAATTAGACAAATCCCACGGAATTTGTAGATTTTATTGATATTTATATAGTTAAAATCTCGCAAAAACGAAATTTTTTGAAGGATTTTTTTTTGTGGGGAAAATCGAAACCTGTGACATAATACAGTTCAATCATGTATACTAAACACTCTGTCCAAGAATTAGCACAATCGGTTGGAATATAGAGATTTTATTAATGTTTATAGCAAAATCGTGTTTTTACCGCAAGAAACGACGATTTTTACAATTGGACGATTTACACAAACAAACCCATATTCCTCTGCATGCGAACGTGAAATTGTTGTTATATATAGGTGAATCCACATGAATTTAACATTTTTTTAAGAAATTAGACAAATCCCACGGAATTTGTAGATTTTATTGATATTTATATAGTTAAAATATCGCAAAAACGAAATTTTTTGAAGGATTTTTTTTTGTTGGGAAAATCGAAACCAGTGATATAATACAGTTCAATTATGTATACTAAACACTCTGTGAAAGTATTAGCACAATCGGTTGCAATAGAGAGATTTTATTAACGTTTAAACAAAATCGTGTTTTTACCGCAAGAAACGACGATTTTTACAATTGGACGATTTACACAAACAAACCCATATTCCTCTGCATGCGAACGTGAAATTGTTGTTATATACAGGTGACTCCACATGAATTTAACATTTTTTTAAGAAATTAGACAAATCCCACGGAATTTGTAGATTATATTGATATTTATATAGTTAAAAAACTCGCAAAAACGAAATTTTTTGAAGGATTTTTTTTGTGGGGAAAATCGAAACCAGTGACATAATACAGTTCAATCATGTATACTAAACACTCTGTCAAAGAATTAGCACAATCGGTTGGAATATAGAGATTTTATTAGCGTTTATAGCAAAATCGTGTTTTTACCGCAAGAAACGACGATTTTTACAATTTGACGATTTTCACGAACAAACCCATATTCCTCTGCATGCGAACGTGAAATTGTTGTTATATATAGGTGACTCCACATGAATTTAACATTTTTTTAAGAAATTAGACAAATCCCCCGGAATTTGTAGATTTTATTGATATTTATATAGTTAAAATCTCGCAAAAACGAAATTTTTTGAAGGATTTTTTTTTGTGGGGAAAATCGAACCAGTGATATAATACAGTTCAATCATGTATACTAAACACTCTGTCCAAGAATTAGCACAATCGGTTGGAATATAGAGATTTTATTAATGTTTATAGCAAAATCGTGTTTTTACGCAAGAAACGACGATTTTTACAATTTGACGATTTTCACAAACAAACCCACATTCCTCTGCATGCGAACGTGAAATTGTTGTTATATATAGGTGAATCCACATGAATTTAACATTTTTTTAAGAAATTAGACAAATCCCACGGAATTTGTAGATTTTATTGATATTTATATAGTTAAAATCTCGCAAAGACGAAATTTTTTGAAGGATTTTTTTTTTGTGGGGAAAATCGAAACCAGTGATATAATACAGTTCAATTATGTATACTAAACACTCTGTGAAAGAATTAGCACAATCGGTTGGAATATAGAGATTTTATTAACGTTTATAACAAAATCGTGTTTTTACCGCAAGAAACGACGATTTTTACAATTGGACGATTTACACAAACAAACCCATATTCCTCTGCATGCGAACGTGAAATTGTTGTTATATACAGGTGACTCCACATGAATTTAACATTTTTTTAAGAAATTAGACAAATCCCACGGAATTTGTAGATTTTATTGATATTTATATAGTTAAAAAACTCGCAAAAACGAAATTTTTTGAAGGATTTTTTTTGTGGAGAAAATCGAAACCAGTGACATAATACAGTTCAATCATGTATACTAAACACTCTGTCAAAGAATTAGCACAATCGGTTGGAATATAGAGATTTTATTAACGTTTATAACAAAATCGTGTTTTTACCGCAAGAAACGACTTTTTTTACAATTGGACGATTTACACAAACAAACCCATATTCCTCTGCATGCGAACGTGAAATTGTTGTTATATACAGGTGAGTCCACATGAATTTAACATTTTTTTAAGAAATTAGACAAATCCCAAGGAATTTGTATATTTTATAAATATTTATATAGTTAATAATCTCGCAAAAACGAAATTTTTTGAAGGATTTTTTTTTGTGGGGAAAATCGAAACCAGTGTTATAATACAGTTCAATCATGTATACTAAACACTCTGTCAAAGAATTAGCACAATCGGTTGGAATATAGAGATTTTATTAACGTTTATAGCAAAATCGTGTTTTTACCGCAAGAAACGACGATTTTTACAATTGGACGATTTACACAAACAAACCCTGATTCCTCCGCATGCGAACGTGAAATTGTTGTTATATATAGGTGAATCCACATGAATATAACATTTTTTTTAAGAAATTAGACAAATCCCACGGAATTTGTAGATTATATTGATATTTATATAGTTAAAAAACTCGAAAAAACGAAATTTTTTGAAGGATTTTTTTTTGTGGGGAAATTCGAAACGAGTGACATAATACAGTTCAATCATGTATACTAAACACTCTGTGAAAGAATTAGCACAATCGGTTGGAATATAGAGATTTTATTAACGTTTATAGCAAAATCGTGTTTTTACCGCAAGAAACAACGATTTTTACAATTTGACCATTTTCACAAACAAACCCATATTCCTCTGCATGCGAACGTGAAATTGTTGTTATATATAGGTGAATCCACATGAATTTAACATTTTTTTAAGAAATTAGACAAATCCCACGGAATTTGTAGATTTTATTGATATTTATATAGTTAAAATCTCGCAAAAACGAAATTTTTTGAAGGATTTTTTTTTGTGGGGAAAATCGAAACCAGTGACATAATACAGTTCAATCATGTATACTAAACACTCTGTCCAAGAATTAGCACAATCGGTTGGAATATAGAGATTTTATTAATGTTTATAGCAAAATCGTGTTTTTACCGCAAGAAACGACGATTTTTACAATTGGACGATTTACACAAACAAACCCATATTCCTCTGCATGCGAACGTGAAATTGTTGTTATATATAGGTGAATCCACATGAATTTAACATTTTTTTAAGAAATTAGACAAATCCCACGGAATTTGTAGATTTTATTGATATTTATATAGTTAAAATCTCGCAAAAACGAAATTTTTTGAAGGATTTTTTTTTGTGGGGAAAATCGAAACCAGTGATATAATACAGTTCAATTATGTATACTAAACACTCTGTGAAAGAATTAGCACAATCGGTTGGAATATAGAGATTTTATTAACGTTTATAGCAAAATCGTGTTTTTACCGCAAGAAACAACGATTTTTACAATTTGACCATTTTCACAAACAAACCCATATTCCTCTGCATGCGAACGTGAAATTGTTGTTATATATAGGTGAATCCACATGAATTTAACATTTTTTTAAGAAATTAGACAAATCCCACGGAATTTGTAGATTTTATTGATATTTATATAGTTAAAATCTCGCAAAAACGAAATTTTTTGAAGGATTTTTTTTTGTGGGGAAAATCGAAACCAGTGACATAATACAGTTCAATCATGTATACTAAACACTCTGTCCAAGAATTAGCACAATCGGTTGGAATATAGAGATTTTATTAATGTTTATAGCAAAATCGTGTTTTTACCGCAAGAAACGACGATTTTTACAATTGGACGATTTACACAAACAAACCCATATTCCTCTGCATGCGAACGTGAAATTGTTGTTATATATAGGTGAATCCACATGAATTTAACATTTTTTTAAGAAATTAGACAAATCCCACGGAATTTGTAGATTTTATTGATATTTATATAGTTAAAATATCGCAAAAACGAAATTTTTTGAAGGATTTTTTTTTGTTGGGAAAATCGAAACCAGTGATATAATACAGTTCAATTATGTATACTAAACACTCTGTGAAATATTAGCACAATCGGTTGCAATAGAGAGATTTTATTAACGTTTAAACAAAATCGTGTTTTTACCGCAAGAAACGACGATTTTTACAATTGGACGATTTACACAAACAAACCCATATTCCTCTGCATGCGAACGTGAAATTGTTGTTATATACAGGTGACTCCACATGAATTTAACATTTTTTTAAGAAATTAGACAAATCCCACGGAATTTGTAGATTATATTGATATTTATATAGTTAAAAAACTCGCAAAAACGAAATTTTTTGAAGGATTTTTTTTTGTGGGGAAAATCGAAACCAGTGACATAATACAGTTCAATCATGTATACTAAACACTCTGTCAAAGAATTAGCACAATCGGTTGGAATATAGAGATTTTATTAGCGTTTATAGCAAAATCGTGTTTTTACCGCAAGAAACGACGATTTTTACAATTTGACGATTTTCACGAACAAACCCATATTCCTCTGCATGCGAACGTGAAATTGTTGTTATATATAGGTGACTCCACATGAATTTAACATTTTTTTAAGAAATTAGACAAATCCCCCGGAATTTGTAGATTTTATTGATATTTATATAGTTAAAATCTCGCAAAAACGAAATTTTTTGAAGGATTTTTTTTTGTGGGGAAAATCGAACCAGTGATATAATACAGTTCAATCATGTATACTGAACACTCTGTCCAAGAATTAGCACAATCGGTTGGAATATAGAGATTTTATTAATGTTTATAGCAAAATCGTGTTTTTACGCAAGAAACGACGATTTTTACAATTGGACGATTTACACAAACAAACCCACATTCCTCTGCATGCGAACGTGAAATTGTTGTTATATATAGGTGAATCCACATGAATTTAACATTTTTTTAAGAAATTAGACAAATCCCACGGAATTTGTAGATTTTATTGATATTTATATAGTTAAAATCTCGCAAAGACGAAATTTTTTGAAGGATTTTTTTTTGTGGGGAAAATCGAAACCAGTGACATAATACAGTTCAATTATGTATACTAAACACTCTGTGAAAGAATTAGCACAATCGGTTGGAATATAGAGATTTTATTAACGTTTATAACAAAATCGTGTTTTTACCGCAAGAAACGACGATTTTTACAATTGGACGATTTACACAAACAAACCCATATTCCTCTGCATGCGAACGTGAAATTGTTGTTATATTCAGGTGACTCCACATGAATTTAACATTTTTTTAAGAAATTAGACAAATCCCACGGAATTTGTAGATTTTATTGATATTTATATAGTTAAAAAACTCGCAAAAACGAAATTTTTTGAAGGATTTTTTTTGTGGGGAAAATCGAAACCAGTGACATAATACAGTTCAATCATGTATACTAAACACTCTGTCAAAGAATTAGCACAATCGGTTGGAATATAGAGATTTTATTAACGTTTATAACAAAATCGTGTTTTTACCGCAAGAAACGACTTTTTTTACAATTGGACGATTTACACAAACAAACCCATATTCCTCTGCATGCGAACGTGAAATTGTTGTTATATACAGGTGACTCCACATGAATTTAACATTTTTTTAAGAAATTAGACAAATCCCAAGGAATTTGTATATTTTATAAATATTTATATAGTTAATAATCTCGCAAAAACGAAATTTTTTGAAGGATTTTTTTTTGTGGGGAAAATCGAAACCAGTGTTATAATACAGTTCAATCATGTATACTAAACACTCTGTCAAAGAATTAGCACAATCGGTTGGAATATAGAGATTTTATTAACGTTTATAGCAAAATCGTGTTTTTACCGCAAGAAACGACGATTTTTACAATTGGACGATTTACACAAACAAACCCTGATTCCTCCGCATGCGAACGTGAAATTGTTGTTATATATAGGTGAATCCACATGAATATAACATTTTTTTTAAGAAATTAGACAAATCCCACGGAATTTGTAGATTATATTGATATTTATATAGTTAAAAAACTCGAAAAAACGAAATTTTTTGAAGGATTTTTTTTTGTGGGGAAATTCGAAACGAGTGACATAATACAGTTCAATCATGTATACTAAACACTCTGTGAAAGAATTAGCACAATCGGTTGGAATATAGAGATTTTATTAACGTTTATAGCAAAATCGTGTTTTTACCGCAAGAAACAACGATTTTTACAATTTGACCATTTTCACAAACAAACCCATATTCCTCTGCATGCGAACGTGAAATTGTTGTTATATATAGGTGAATCCACATGAATTTAACATTTTTTTAAGAAATTAGACAAATCCCACGGAATTTGTAGATTTTATTGATATTTATATAGTTAAAATCTCGCAAAAACGAAATTTTTTGAAGGATTTTTTTTTGTGGGGAAAATCGAAACCAGTGACATAATACAGTTCAATCATGTATACTAAACACTCTGTCCAAGAATTAGCACAATCGGTTGGAATATAGAGATTTTATTAATGTTTATAGCAAAATCGTGTTTTTACCGCAAGAAACGACGATTTTTACAATTGGACGATTTACACAAACAAACCCATATTCCTCTGCATGCGAACGTGAAATTGTTGTTATATATAGGTGAATCCACATGAATTTAACATTTTTTTAAGAAATTAGACAAATCCCACGGAATTTGTAGATTTTATTGATATTTATATAGTTAAAATCTCGCAAAAACGAAATTTTTTGAAGGATTTTTTTTTGTGGGGAAAATCGAAACCAGTGATATAATACAGTTCAATTATGTATACTAAACACTCTGTGAAAGAATTAGCACAATCGGTTGGAATATAGAGATTTTATTAACGTTTATAGCAAAATCGTGTTTTTACCGCAAGAAACAACGATTTTTACAATTTGACCATTTTCACAAACAAACCCATATTCCTCTGCATGCGAACGTGAAATTGTTGTTATATATAGGTGAATCCACATGAATTTAACATTTTTTTAAGAAATTAGACAAATCCCACGGAATTTGTAGATTTTATTGATATTTATATAGTTAAAATCTCGCAAAAACGAAATTTTTTGAAGGATTTTTTTTTGTGGGGAAAATCGAAACCAGTGACATAATACAGTTCAATCATGTATACTAAACACTCTGTCAAAGAATTAGCACAATCGGTTGGAATATAGAGATTTTATTAGCGTTTATAGCAAAATCGTGTTTTTACCGCAAGAAACGACGATTTTTACAATTTGACGATTTTCACGAACAAACCCATATTCCTCTGCATGCGAACGTGAAATTGTTGTTATCTATAGGTGACTCCACATGAATTTAACATTTTTTTAAGAAATTAGACAAATCCCCCGGAATTTGTAGATTTTATTGATATTTATATAGTTAAAATCTCGCAAAAACGAAATTTTTTGAAGGATTTTTTTTTGTGGGGAAAATCGAACCAGTGATATAATACAGTTCAATCATGTATACTGAACACTCTGTCCAAGAATTAGCACAATCGGTTGGAATATAGAGATTTTATTAATGTTTATAGCAAAATCGTGTTTTTACGCAAGAAACGACGATTTTTACAATTGGACGATTTACACAAACAAACCCACATTCCTCTGCATGCGAACGTGAAATTGTTGTTATATATAGGTGAATCCACATGAATTTAACATTTTTTTAAGAAATTAGACAAATCCCACGGAATTTGTAGATTTTATTGATATTTATATAGTTAAAATCTCGCAAAGACGAAATTTTTTGAAGGATTTTTTTTTGTGGGGAAAATCGAAACCAGTGACATAATACAGTTCAATTATGTATACTAAACACTCTGTGAAAGAATTAGCACAATCGGTTGGAATATAGAGATTTTATTAACGTTTATAACAAAATCGTGTTTTTACCGCAAGAAACGACGATTTTTACAATTGGACGATTTACACAAACAAACCCATATTCCTCTGCATGCGAACGTGAAATTGTTGTTATATTCAGGTGACTCCACATGAATTTAACATTTTTTTAAGAAATTAGACAAATCCCACGGAATTTGTAGATTTTATTGATATTTATATAGTTAAAAAACTCGCAAAAACGAAATTTTTTGAAGGATTTTTTTTTGTGGGGAAAATCGAAACCAGTGACATAATACAGTTCAATCATGTATACTAAACACTCTGTCAAAGAATTAGCACAATCGGTTGGAATATAGAGATTTTATTAACGTTTATAACAAAATCGTGTTTTTACCGCAAGAAACGACTTTTTTTACAATTGGACGATTTACACAAACAAACCCATATTCCTCTGCATGCGAACGTGAAATTGTTGTTATATACAGGTGACTCCACATGAATTTAACATTTTTTTAAGAAATTAGACAAATCCCAAGGAATTTGTATATTTTATAAATATTTATATAGTTAATAATCTCGCAAAAACGAAATTTTTTGAAGGATTTTTTTTTGTGGGGAAAATCGAAACCAGTGTTATAATACAGTTCAATCATGTATACTAAACACTCTGTCAAAGAATTAGCACAATCGGTTGGAATATAGAGATTTTATTAACGTTTATAGCAAAATCGTGTTTTTACCGCAAGAAACGACGATTTTTACAATTGGACGATTTACACAAACAAACCCTGATTCCTCCGCATGCGAACGTGAAATTGTTGTTATATATAGGTGAATCCACATGAATATAACATTTTTTTTAAGAAATTAGACAAATCCCACGGAATTTGTAGATTATATTGATATTTATATAGTTAAAAAACTCGAAAAAACGAAATTTTTTGAAGGATTTTTTTTTGTGGGGAAATTCGAAACGAGTGACATAATACAGTTCAATCATGTATACTAAACACTCTGTGAAAGAATTAGCACAATCGGTTGGAATATAGAGATTTTATTAACGTTTATAGCAAAATCGTGTTTTTACCGCAAGAAACAACGATTTTTACAATTTGACCATTTTCACAAACAAACCCATATTCCTCTGCATGCGAACGTGAAATTGTTGTTATATATAGGTGAATCCACATGAATTTAACATTTTTTTAAGAAATTAGACAAATCCCACGGAATTTGTAGATTTTATTGATATTTATATAGTTAAAATCTCGCAAAAACGAAATTTTTTGAAGGATTTTTTTTTGTGGGGAAAATCGAAACCAGTGACATAATACAGTTCAATCATGTATACTAAACACTCTGTCCAAGAATTAGCACAATCGGTTGGAATATAGAGATTTTATTAATGTTTATAGCAAAATCGTGTTTTTACCGCAAGAAACGACGATTTTTACAATTGGACGATTTACACAAACAAACCCATATTCCTCTGCATGCGAACGTGAAATTGTTGTTATATATAGGTGAATCCACATGAATTTAACATTTTTTTAAGAAATTAGACAAATCCCACGGAATTTGTAGATTTTATTGATATTTATATAGTTAAAATCTCGCAAAAACGAAATTTTTTGAAGGATTTTTTTTTGTGGGGAAAATCGAAACCAGTGATATAATACAGTTCAATTATGTATACTAAACACTCTGTGAAAGAATTAGCACAATCGGTTGGAATATAGAGATTTTATTAACGTTTATAGCAAAATCGTGTTTTTACCGCAAGAAACAACGATTTTTACAATTTGACCATTTTCACAAACAAACCCATATTCCTCTGCATGCGAACGTGAAATTGTTGTTATATATAGGTGAATCCACATGAATTTAACATTTTTTTAAGAAATTAGACAAATCCCACGGAATTTGTAGATTTTATTGATATTTATATAGTTAAAATCTCGCAAAAACGAAATTTTTTGAAGGATTTTTTTTTGTGGGAAAATCGAAACCAGTGACATAATACAGTTCAATCATGTATACTAAACACTCTGTCCAAGGATTAGCACAATCGGTTGGAATATAGAGATTTTATTAATGTTTATAGCAAAATCGTGTTTTTACCGCAAGAAACGACGATTTTTACAATTGGACGATTTACACAAACAAACCCATATTCCTCTGCATGCGAACGTGAAATTGTTGTTATATATAGGTGAATCCACATGAATTTAACATTTTTTTAAGAAATTAGACAAATCCCACGGAATTTGTAGATTTTATTGATATTTATATAGTTAAAATCTCGCAAAAACGAAATTTTTTGAAGGATTTTTTTTTGTTGGGAAAATCGAAACCAGTGATATAATACAGTTCAATTATGTATACTAAACACTCTGTGAAATATTAGCACAATCGGTTGCAATAGAGAGATTTTATTAACGTTTAAACAAAATCGTGTTTTTACCGCAAGAAACGACGATTTTTACAATTGGACGATTTACACAAACAAACCCATATTCCTCTGCATGCGAACGTGAAATTGTTGTTATATACAGGTGACTCCACATGAATTTAACATTTCTTTAAGAAATTAGACAAATCCCACGGAATTTGTAGATTATATTGATATTTATATAGTTAAAAAACTCGCAAAAACGAAATTTTTTGAAGGATTTTTTTTTGTGGGGAAAATCGAAACCAGTGACATAATACAGTTCAATCATGTATACTAAACACTCTGTCAAAGAATTAGCACAATCGGTTGGAATATAGAGATTTTATTAGCGTTTATAGCAAAATCGTGTTTTTACCGCAAGAAACGACGATTTTTACAATTTGACGATTTTCACGAACAAACCCATATTCCTCTGCATGCGAACGTGAAATTGTTGTTATATATAGGTGACTCCACATGAATTTAACATTTTTTTAAGAAATTAGACAAATCCCCCGGAATTTGTAGATTTTATTGATATTTATATAGTTAAAATCTCGCAAAAACGAAATTTTTTGAAGGATTTTTTTTTTGTGGGGAAAATCGAACCAGTGATATAATACAGTTCAATCATGTATACTGAACACTCTGTCCAAGAATTAGCACAATCGGTTGGAATATAGAGATTTTATTAATGTTTATAGCAAAATCGTGTTTTTACGCAAGAAACGACGATTTTTACAATTGGACGATTTACACAAACAAACCCACATTCCTCTGCATGCGAACGTGAAATTGTTGTTATATATAGGTGAATCCACATGAATTTAACATTTTTTTAAGAAATTAGACAAATCCCACGGAATTTGTAGATTTTATTGATATTTATATAGTTAAAATCTCGCAAAGACGAAATTTTTTGAAGGATTTTTTTTTGTGGGGAAAATCGAAACCAGTGATATAATACAGTTCAATTATGTATACTAAACACTCTGTGAAAGAATTAGCACAATCGGTTGGAATATAGAGATTTTATTAACGTTTATAACAAAATCGTGTTTTTACCGCAAGAAACGACGATTTTTACAATTGGACGATTTACACAAACAAACCCATATTCCTCTGCATGCGAACGTGAAATTGTTGTTATATTCAGGTGACTCCACATGAATTTAACATTTTTTTAAGAAATTAGACAAATCCCACGGAATTTGTAGATTTTATTGATATTTATATAGTTAAAAAACTCGCAAAAACGAAATTTTTTGAAGGATTTTTTTTGTGGGGAAAATCGAAACCAGTGACATAATACAGTTCAATCATGTATACTAAACACTCTGTCAAAGAATTAGCACAATCGGTTGGAATATAGAGATTTTATTAACGTTTATAACAAAATCGTGTTTTTACCGCAAGAAACGACTTTTTTTTACAATTGGACGATTTACACAAACAAACCCATATTCCTCTGCATGCGAACGTGAAATTGTTGTTATATACAGGTGACTCCACATGAATTTAACATTTTTTTAAGAAATTAGACAAATCCCAAGGAATTTGTATATTTTATAAATATTTATATAGTTAATAATCTCGCAAAAACGAAATTTTTTGAAGGATTTTTTTTTGTGGGGAAAATCGAAACCAGTGTTATAATACAGTTCAATCATGTATACTAAACACTCTGTCAAAGAATTAGCACAATCGGTTGGAATATAGAGATTTTATTAACGTTTATAGCAAAATCGTGTTTTTACCGCAAGAAACGACGATTTTTACAATTGGACGATTTACACAAACAAACCCTTATTCCTCCGCATGCGAACGTGAAATTGTTGTTATATATAGGTGAATCCACATGAATATAACATTTTTTTTAAGAAATTAGACAAATCCCACGGAATTTGTAGATTATATTGATATTTATATAGTTAAAAAACTCGAAAAAACGAAATTTTTTGAAGGATTTTTTTTTGTGGGGAAATTCGAAACGAGTGACATAATACAGTTCAATCATGTATACTAAACACTCTGTGAAAGAATTAGCACAATCGGTTGGAATATAGAGATTTTATTAACGTTTATAGCAAAATCGTGTTTTTACCGCAAGAAACAACGATTTTTACAATTTGACCATTTTCACAAACAAACCCATATTCCTCTGCATGCGAACGTGAAATTGTTGTTATATATAGGTGAATCCACATGAATTTAACATTTTTTTAAGAAATTAGACAAATCCCACGGAATTTGTAGATTTTATTGATATTTATATAGTTAAAATCTCGCAAAAACGAAATTTTTTGAAGGATTTTTTTTTGTGGGGAAAATCGAAACCAGTGACATAATACAGTTCAATCATGTATACTAAACACTCTGTCCAAGAATTAGCACAATCGGTTGGAATATAGAGATTTTATTAATGTTTATAGCAAAATCGTGTTTTTACCGCAAGAAACGACGATTTTTACAATTGGACGATTTACACAAACAAACCCATATTCCTCTGCATGCGAACGTGAAATTGTTGTTATATATAGGTGAATCCACATGAATTTAACATTTTTTTAAGAAATTAGACAAATCCCACGGAATTTGTAGATTTTATTGATATTTATATAGTTAAAATCTCGCAAAAACGAAATTTTTTGAAGGATTTTTTTTTGTGGGGAAAATCGAAACCAGTGATATAATACAGTTCAATTATGTATACTAAACACTCTGTGAAAGAATTAGCACAATCGGTTGGAATATAGAGATTTTATTAACGTTTATAGCAAAATCGTGTTTTTACCGCAAGAAACAACGATTTTTACAATTTGACCATTTTCACAAACAAACCCATATTCCTCTGCATGCGAACGTGAAATTGTTGTTATATATAGGTGAATCCACATGAATTTAACATTTTTTTAAGAAATTAGACAAATCCCACGGAATTTGTAGATTTTATTGATATTTATATAGTTAAAATCTCGCAAAAACGAAATTTTTTGAAGGATTTTTTTTTGTGGGGAAAATCGAAACCAGTGACATAATACAGTTCAATCATGTATGCTAAACACTCTGTCCAAGAATTAGCACAATCGGTTGGAATATAGAGATTTTATTAATGTTTATAGCAAAATCGTGTTTTTACCGCAAGAAACGACGATTTTTACAATTGGACGATTTACACAAACAAACCCATATTCCTCTGCATGCGAACGTGAAATTGTTGTTATATATAGGTGAATCCACATGAATTTAACATTTTTTTAAGAAATTAGACAAATCCCACGGAATTTGTAGATTTTATTGATATTTATATAGTTAAAATATCACAAAAACGAAATTTTTTGAAGGATTTTTTTTTGTTGGGAAAATCGAAACCAGTGATATAATACAGTTCAATTATGTATACTAAACACTCTGTGAAATATTAGCACAATCGGTTGCAATAGAGAGATTTTATTAACGTTTAAACAAAATCGTGTTTTTACCGCAAGAAACGACGATTTTTACAATTGGACAATTTACACAAACAAACCCATATTCCTCTGCATGCGAACGTGAAATTGTTGTTATATACAGGTGACTCCACATGAATTTAACATTTTTTTAAGAAATTAGACAAATCCCACGGAATTTGTAGATTATATTGATATTTATATAGTTAAAAAACTCGCAAAAACGAAATTTTTTTGAAGGATTTTTTTTTGTGGGGAAAATCGAAACCAGTGACATAATACAGTTCAATCATGT
Organism: Periplaneta americana; assembly: GCF_040183065.1. Classification (NCBI taxonomy): domain Eukaryota; kingdom Metazoa; phylum Arthropoda; class Insecta; order Blattodea; family Blattidae; genus Periplaneta; species Periplaneta americana. Next base: position 177,797,968 of record NC_091127.1, read on the forward strand.
ATACTAAACACTCTGTCAAAGTATTAGCACAATCGGTTGGAATATAGAGATTTTATTAGCGTTTATAGCAAAATCGTGTTTTTACCGCAACAAACGACGATTTTTACAATTTTACGATTTTCACGAACAAACCCATATTCCTCTGCATGCGAACGTGAAATTGTTGTTATATATAGGTGACTCCACATGAATTTAACATTTTTTTAAGAAATTAGACAAATCCCCCGGAATTTGTAGATTTTATTGATATTTATATAGTTAAAATCTCGCAAAAACGAAATTTTTTGAAGGATTTTTTTTTTGTGGGGAAAATCGAACCAGTGATATAATACAGTTCAATCATGTATACTGAACACTCTGTCCAAGAATTAGCACAATCGGTTGGAATATAGAGATTTTATTAATGTTTATAGCAAAATCGTGTTTTTACGCAAGAAACGACGATTTTTACAATTGGACGATTTACACAAACAAACCCACATTCCTCTGCATGCGAACGTGAAATTGTTGTTATATATAGGTGAATCCACATGAATTTAACATTTTTTTAAGAAATTAGACAAATCCCACGGAATTTGTAGATTTTATTGATATTTATATAGTTAAAATCTCGCAAAGACGAAATTTTTTGAAGGATTTTTTTTTGTGGGGAAAATCGAAACCAGTGATATAATACAGTTCAATTATGTATACTAAACACTCTGTGAAAGAATTAGCACAATCGGTTGGAATATAGAGATTTTATTAACGTTTATAACAAAATCGTGTTTTTACCGCAAGAAACGACGATTTTTACAATTGGACGATTTACACAAACAAACCCATATTCCTCTGCATGCGAACGTGAAATTGTTGTTATATTCAGGTGACTCCACATGAATTTAACATTTTTTTAAGAAATTAGACAAATCCCACGGAATTTGTAGATTTTATTGATATTTATATAGTTAAAAAACTCGCAAAAACGAAATTTTTTGAAGGATTTTTTTTGTGGGGAAAATCGAAACCAGTGACATAATACAGTTCAATCATGTATACTAAACACTCTGTCAAAGAATTAGCACAATCGGTTGGAATATAGAGATTTTATTAACGTTTATAACAAAATCGTGTTTTTACCGCAAGAAACGACTTTTTTTACAATTGGACGATTTACACAAACAAACCCATATTCCTCTGCATGCGAACGTGAAATTGTTGTTATATACAGGTGACTCCACATGAATTTAACATTTTTTTAAGAAATTAGACAAATCCCAAGGAATTTGTATATTTTATAAATATTTATATAGTTAATAATCTCGCAAAAACGAAATTTTTTGAAGGATTTTTTTTTGTGGGGAAAATCGAAACCAGTGTTATAATACAGTTCAATCATGTATACTAAACACTCTGTCAAAGAATTAGCACAATCGGTTGGAATATAGAGATTTTATTAACGTTTATAGCAAAATCGTGTTTTTACCGCAAGAAACGACGATTTTTACAATTGGACGATTTACACAAACAAACCCTTATTCCTCCGCATGCGAACGTGAAATTGTTGTTATATATAGGTGAATCCACATGAATATAACATTTTTTTTAAGAAATTAGACAAATCCCACGGAATTTGTAGATTATATTGATATTTATATAGTTAAAAAACTCGAAAAAACGAAATTTTTTGAAGGATTTTTTTTTGTGGGGAAATTCGAAACGAGTGACATAATACAGTTCAATCATGTATACTAAACACTCTGTGAAAGAATTAGCACAATCGGTTGGAATATAGAGATTTTATTAACGTTTATAGCAAAATCGTGTTTTTACCGCAAGAAACAACGATTTTTACAATTTGACCATTTTCACAAACAAACCCATATTCCTCTGCATGCGAACGTGAAATTGTTGTTATATATAGGTGAATCCACATGAATTTAACATTTTTTTAAGAAATTAGACAAATCCCACGGAATTTGTAGATTTTATTGATATTTATATAGTTAAAATCTCGCAAAAACGAAATTTTTTGAAGGATTTTTTTTTGTGGGGAAAATCGAAACCAGTGACATAATACAGTTCAATCATGTATACTAAACACTCTGTCCAAGAATTAGCACAATCGGTTGGAATATAGAGATTTTATTAATGTTTATAGCAAAATCGTGTTTTTACCGCAAGAAACGACGATTTTTACAATTGGACGATTTACACAAACAAACCCATATTCCTCTGCATGCGAACGTGAAATTGTTGTTATATATAGGTGAATCCACATGAATTTAACATTTTTTAAGAAATTAGACAAATCCCACGGAATTTGTAGATTTTATTGATATTTATATAGTTAAAATCTCGCAAAAACGAAATTTTTTGAAGGATTTTTTTTTGTGGGGAAAATCGAAACCAGTGATATAATACAGTTCAATCATGTATACTAAACACTCTGTGAAAGAATTAGCACAATCGGTTGGAATATAGAGATTTTATTAACGTTTATAGCAAAATCGTGTTTTTACCGCAAGAAACAACGATTTTTACAATTTGACCATTTTCACAAACAAACCCATATTCCTCTGCATGCGAACGTGAAATTGTTGTTATATATAGGTGAATCCACATGAATTTAACATTTTTTTAAGAAATTAGACAAATCCCACGGAATTTGTAGATTTTATTGATATTTATATAGTTAAAATCTCGCAAAAACGAAATTTTTTGAAGGATTTTTTTTTGTGGGGAAAATCGAAACCAGTGACATAATACAGTTCAATCATGTATGCTAAACACTCTGTCCAAGAATTAGCACAATCGGTTGGAATATAGAGATTTTATTAATGTTTATAGCAAAATCGTGTTTTTACCGCAAGAAACGACGATTTTTACAATTGGACGATTTACACAAACAAACCCATATTCCTCTGCATGCGAACGTGAAATTGTTGTTATATATAGGTGAATCCACATGAATTTAACATTTTTTTAAGAAATTAGACAAATCCCACGGAATTTGTAGATTTTATTGATATTTATATAGTTAAAATATCGCAAAAACGAAATTTTTTGAAGGATTTTTTTTTGTTGGGAAAATCGAAACCAGTGATATAATACAGTTCAATTATGTATACTAAACACTCTGTGAAATATTAGCACAATCGGTTGCAATAGAGAGATTTTATTAACGTTTAAACAAAATCGTGTTTTTACCGCAAGAAACGACGATTTTTACAATTGGACAATTTACACAAACAAACCCATATTCCTCTGCATGCGAACGTGAAATTGTTGTTATATACAGGTGACTCCACATGAATTTAACATTTTTTTAAGAAATTAGACAAATCCCACGGAATTTGTAGATTATATTGATATTTATATAGTTAAAAAACTCGCAAAAACGAAATTTTTTGAAGGATTTTTTTTTGTGGGGAAAATCGAAACCAGTGACATAATACAGTTCAATCATGTATACTAAACACTCTGTCAAAGAATTAGCACAATCGGTTGGAATATAGAGATTTTATTAGCGTTTATAGCAAAATCGTGTTTTTACCGCAACAAACGACGATTTTTACAATTTTACGATTTTCACGAACAAACCCATATTCCTCTGCATGCGAACGTGAAATTGTTGTTATATATAGGTGACTCCACATGAATTTAACATTTTTTTAAGAAATTAGACAAATCCCCCGGAATTTGTAGATTTTATTGATATTTATATAGTTAAAATCTCGCAAAAACGAAATTTTTTGAAGGATTTTTTTTTGTGGGGAAAATCGAACCAGTGATATAATACAGTTCAATCATGTATACTAAACACTCTGTCCAAGAATTAGCACAATCGGTTGGAATATAGAGATTTTATTAATGTTTATAGCAAAATCGTGTTTTTACGCAAGAAACGACGATTTTTACAATTGGACGATTTACACAAACAAACCCACATTCCTCTGCATGCGAACGTGAAATTGTTGTTATATATAGGTGAATCCACATGAATTTAACATTTTTTTAAGAAATTAGACAAATCCCACGGAATTTGTAGATTTTATTGATATTTATATAGTTAAAATCTCGCAAAAACGAAATTTTTGGAAGGATTTTTTTTTGTGGGGAAAATCGAAACCAGTGATATAATACAGTTCAATTATGTATACTAAACACTCTGTGAAAGAATTAGCACAATCGGTTGGAATATAGAGATTTTATTAACGTTTATAACAAAATCGTGTTTTTACCGCAAGAAACGACGATTTTTACAATTGGACGATTTACACAAACAAACCCATATTCCTCTGCATGCGAACGTGAAATTGTTGTTATATACAGGTGACTCCACATGAATTTAACATTTTTTTAAGAAATTAGACAAATCCCACGGAATTTGTAGATTTTATTGATATTTATATAGTTAAAAAACTCGCAAAAACGAAATTTTTTGAAGGATTTTTTTTGTGGGGAAAATCGAAACCAGTGACATAATACACTTCAATCATGTATACTAAACACTCTGTGAAAGAATTAGCACAATCGGTTGGAATATAGAGATTTTATTAACGTTTATAACAAAATCGTGTTTTTACCGCAAGAAACGACGATTTTTACAATTGGACGATTTACACAAACAAACCCATATTCCTCTGCACGCGAACGTGAAATTGTTGTTATATACAGGTGACTCCACATGAATTTAACATTTTTTTAAGAAATTAGACAAATCCCAAGGAATTTGTATATCTTATAAATATTTATATAGTTAATAATCTCGCAAAAACGAAATTTTTTGAAGGATTTTTTTTTGTGGGGAAAATCGAAACCAGTGTTATAATACAGTTCAATCATGTATACTAAACACTCTGTCAAAGAATTAGCACAATCGGTTGGAATATAGAGATTTTATTAACGTTTATAGCAAAATCGTGTTTTTACCGCAAGAAACGACGATTTTTACAATGGGACGATTTACACAAACAAACCCTGATTCCTCCGCATGCGAACGTGAAATTGTTGTTATATATAGGTGAATCCACATGAATATAACATTTTTTTAAGAAATTAGACAAATCCCACGGAATTTGTAGATTATATTGATATTTATATAGTTAAAAAACTCGAAAAAACGAAATTTTTTGAAGGATTTTTTTCTGTGGGGAAATTCGAAACGAGTGACATAATACAGTTCAATCATGTATACTAAACACTCTGTGAAAGAATTAGCACAATCGGTTGGAATATAGAGATTTTATTAACGTTTATAGCAAAATCGTGTTTTTACCGCAAGAAACAACGATTTTTACAATTTGACCACTTTCACAAACAAACCCATATTCCTCTGCATGCGAACGTGAAATTGTTGTTATATATAGGTGAATCCACATGAATTTAACATTTTTTTAAGAAATTAGACAAATCCCACGGAATTTGTAGATTTTATTGATATTTATATAGTTAAAATCTCGCAAAAACGAAATTTTTTGAAGGATTTTTTTTTGTGGGGAAAATCGAAACCAGTGACATAATACAGTTCAATCATGTATACTAAACACTCTGTCCAAGAATTAGCCCAATCGGTTGGAATATAGAGATTTTATTAATGTTTATAGCAAAATCGTGTTTTTACCGCAAGAAACGACGATTTTTACAATTGGACGATTTACACAAACAAACCCATATTCCTCTGCATGCGAACGTGAAATTGTTGTTATATATAGGTGAATCCACATGAATTTAACATTTTTTTAAGAAATTAGACAAATCCCACGGAATTTGTAGATTTTATTGATATTTATATAGTTAAAATCTCGCAAAAACGAAATTTTTTGAAGGATTTTTTTTTGTGGGGAAAATCGAAACCAGTGATATAATACAGTTCAATTATGTATACTAAACACTCTGTGAAAGAATTAGCACAATCGGTTGGAATATAGAGATTTTATTAACGTTTATAGCAAAATCGTGTTTTTACCGCAAGAAACAACGATTTTTACAATTTGACCATTTTCACAAACAAACCCATATTCCTCTGCATGCGAACGTGAAATTGTTGTTATATATAGGTGAATCCACATGAATTTAACATTTTTTTAAGAAATTAGACAAATCCCACGGAATTTGTAGATTTTATTGATATTTATATAGTTAAAATCTCGCAAAAACGAAATTTTTTGAAGGATTTTTTTTTGTGGGGAAAATCGAAACCAGTGACATAATACAGTTCAATCATGTATACTAAACACTCTGTCCAAGAATTAGCACAATCGGTTGGAATATAGAGATTTTATTAATGTTTATAGCAAAATCGTGTTTTTACCGCAAGAAACGACGATTTTTACAATTGGACGATTTACACAAACAAACCCATATTCCTCTGCATGCGAACGTGAAATTGTTGTTATATATAGGTGAATCCACATGAATTAACATTTTTTTAAGAAATTAGACAAATCCCACGGAATTTGTAGATTTTATTGATATTTACATAGTTAAAATATCGCAAAAACGAAATTTTTTGAAGGATATTTTTTTGTTGGGAAAATCGAAACCAGTGATATAATACAGTTCAATTATGTATACTAAACAATCTGTGAAATATTAGCACAATCGGTTGCAATAGAGAGATTTTATTAACGTTTAAACAAAATCGTGTTTTTACCGCAAGAAACGACGATTTTTACAATTGGACGATTTACACAAACAAACCCATATTCCTCTGCATGCGAACGTGAAATTGTTGTTATATATAGGTGAATCCACATGAATTTAACATTTTTTTAAGAAATTAGACAAATCCCACGGAATTTGTAGATTTTATTGATATTTATATAGTTAAAATATCGCAAAAACAAAATTTTTTGAAGGATTTTTTTTTGTTGGGAAAATCGAAACCAGTGATATAATACAGTTCAATTATGTATACTAAACACTCTGTGAAATATTAGCACAATCGGTTGCAATAGAGAGATTTTATTAACGTTTAAACAAAATCGTGTTTTTACCGCAAGAAACGACGATTTTTACAATTGGACGATTTACACAAACAAACCCATATTCCTCTGCATGCGAACGTGAAATTGTTGTTATATACAGGTGACTCCACATGAATTTAACATTTTTTTAAGAAATTAGACAAATCCCACGGAATTTGTAGATTATATTGATATTTATATAGTTAAAAAACTCGCAAAAACGAAATTTTTTGAAGGATTTTTTTTTGTGGGGAAAATCGAAACCAGTGACATAATACAGTTCAATCATGTATACTAAACACTCTGTCAAAGAATTAGCACAATCGGTTGGAATATAGAGATTTTATTAATGTTTATAGCAAAATCGTGTTTTTACGCAAGAAACGACGATTTTTACAATTGGACGATTTACACAAACAAACCCACATTCCTCTGCATGCGAACGTGAAATTGTTGTTATATATAGGTGAATCCACATGAATTTAACATTTTTTTAAGAAATTAGACAAATCCCACGGAATTTGTAGATTTTATTGATATTTATATAGTTAAAATCTCGCAAAAACGAAATTTTTGGAAGGATTTTTTTTTGTGGGGAAAATCGAAACCAGTGATATAATACAGTTCAATTATGTATACTAAACACTCTGTGAAAGAATTAGCACAATCGGTTGGAATATAGAGATTTTATTAACGTTTATAACAAAATCGTGTTTTTACCGCAAGAAACGACGATTTTTACAATTGGACGATTTACACAAACAAACCCATATTCCTCTGCATGCGAACGTGAAATTGTTGTTACATACAGGTGACTCCACATGAATTTAACATTTTTTTAAGAAATTAGACAAATCCCACGGAATTTGTAGATTTTATTGATATTGATATAGTTAAAATCTCGCAAAAACGAAATTTTTTGAAGGATTTTTTTTTGTGGGGAAAATCGAAACCAGTGATATAATACAGTTCAATTATGTATACTAAACACTCTGTCAAAGAATTAGCACAATCGGTTGGAATATAGAGATTTTATTAACGTTTATAGCAAAATCGTGTTTTTACCGCAAGAAACGACGATTTTTACAATGGGACGATTTACACAAACAAACCCTGATTCCTCCGCATGCGAACGTGAAATTGTTGTTATATATAGGTGAATCCACATGAATATAACATTTTTTTAAGAAATTAGACAAATCCCACGGAATTTGTAGATTATATTGATATTTATATAGTTAAAAAACTCGAAAAAACGAAATTTTTTGAAGGATTTTTTTCTGTGGGGAAATTCGAAACGAGTGACATAATACAGTTCAATCATGTATACTAAACACTCTGTGAAAGAATTAGCACAATCGGTTGGAATATAGAGATTTTATTAACGTTTATAGCAAAATCGTGTTTTTACCGCAAGAAACAACGATTTTTACAATTTGACCACTTTCACAAACAAACCCATATTCCTCTGCATGCGAACGTGAAATTGTTGTTATATATAGGTGAATCCACATGAATTTAACATTTTTTTAAGAAATTAGACAAATCCCACGGAATTTGTAGATTTTATTGATATTTATATAGTTAAAATCTCGCAAAAACGAAATTTTTTGAAGGATTTTTTTTTGTGGGGAAAATCGAAACCAGTGACATAATACAGTTCAATCATGTATACTAAACACTCTGTCCAAGAATTAGCACAATCGGTTGGAATATAGAGATTTTATTAATGTTTATAGCAAAATCGTGTTTTTACCGCAAGAAACGACGATTTTTACAATTGGACGATTTACACAAACAAACCCATATTCCTCTGCATGCGAACGTGAAATTGTTGTTATATATAGGTGAATCCACATGAATTTAACATTTTTTTAAGAAATTAGACAAATCCCACGGAATTTGTAGATTTTATTGATATTTATATTGTTAAAATCTCGCAAAAACGAAATTTTTTGAAGGATTTTTTTTTGTGGGGAAAATCGAAACCAGTGATATAATACAGTTCAATTATGTATACTAAACACTCTGTGAAAGAATTAGCACAATCGGTTGGAATATAGAGATTTTATTAACGTTTATAGCAAAATCGTGTTTTTACCGCAAGAAACAACGATTTTTACAATTTGACCATTTTCACAAACAAACCCATATTCCTCTGCATGCGAACGTGAAATTGTTGTTATATATAGGTGAATCCACATGAATTTAACATTTTTTTAAGAAATTAGACAAATCCCACGGAATTTGTAGATTTTATTGATATTTATATAGTTAAAATCTCGCAAAAACGAAATTTTTTGAAGGATTTTTTTTTGTGGGGAAAATCGAAACCAGTGACATAATACAGTTCAATCATGTATACTAAACACTCTGTCCAAGAATTAGCACAATCGGTTGGAATATAGAGATTTTATTAATGTTTATAGCAAAATCGTGTTTTTACCGCAAGAAACGACGATTTTTACAATTGGACGATTTACACAAACAAACCCATATTCCTCTGCATGCGAACGTGAAATTGTTGTTATATATAGGTGAATCCACATGAATTTAACATTTTTTTAAGAAATTAGACAAATCCCACGGAATTTGTAGATTTTATTGATATTTATATAGTTAAAATATCGCAAAAACGAAATTTTTTGAAGGATTTTTTTTTGTTGGGAAAATCGAAACCAGTGATATAATACAGTTCAATTATGTATACTAAACAATCTGTGAAATATTAGCACAATCGGTTGCAATAGAGAGATTTTATTAACGTTTAAACAAAATCGTGTTTTTACCGCAAGAAACGACGATTTTTACAATTGGACGATTTACACAAACAAACCCATATTCCTCTGCATGCGAACGTGAAATTGTTGTTATATATAGGTGAATCCACATGAATTTAACATTTTTTAAGAAATTAGACAAATCCCACGGAATTTGTAGATTTTATTGCTATTTATATAGTTAAAATATCGCAAAAACAAAATTTTTTGAAGGATTTTTTTTTGTTGGGAAAATCGAAACCAGTGATATAATACAGTTCAATTATGTATACTAAACACTCTGTGAAATATTAGCACAATCGGTTGCAATAGAGAGATTTTATTAACGTTTAAACAAAATCGTGTTTTTACCGCAAGAAACGACGATTTTTACAATTGGACGATTTACACAAACAAACCCATATTCCTCTGCATGCGAACGTGAAATTGTTGTTATATACAGGTGACTCCACATGAATTTAACATTTTTTTAAGAAATTAGACAAATCCCACGGAATTTGTAGATTATATTGATATTTATATAGTTAAAAAACTCGCAAAAACGAAATTTTTTGAAGGATTTTTTTTTGTGGGGAAAATCGAAACCAGTGACATAATACAGTTCAATCATGTATACTAAACACTCTGTCAAAGAATTAGCACAATCGGTTGGAATATAGAGATTTTATTAATGTTTATAGCAAAATCGTGTTTTTACGCAAGAAACGACGATTTTTACAATTGGACGATTTACACAAACAAACCCACATTCCTCTGCATGCGAACGTGAAATTGTTGTTATATATAGGTGAATCCACATGAATTTAACATTTTTTTAAGAAATTAGACAAATCCCACGGAATTTGTAGATTTTATTGATATTTATATAGTTAAAATCTCGCAAAAACGAAATTTTTGGAAGGATTTTTTTTTGTGGGGAAAATCGAAACCAGTGATATAATACAGTTCAATTATGTATACTAAACACTCTGTGAAAGAATTAGCACAATCGGTTGGAATATAGAGATTTTATTAACGTTTATAACAAAATCGTGTTTTTACCGCAAGAAACGACGATTTTTACAATTGGACGATTTACACAAACAAACCCATATTCCTCTGCATGCGAACGTGAAATTGTTGTTATATACAGGTGACTCCACATGAATTTAACATTTTTTTAAGAAATTAGACAAATCCCACGGAATTTGTAGATTTTATTGATATTTATATAGTTAAAAAACTCGCAAAAACGAAATTTTTTGAAGGATTTTTTTTGTGGGGAAAATCGAAACCAGTGACATAATACACTTCAATCATGTATACTAAACACTCTGTGAAAGAATTAGCACAATCGGTTGGAATATAGAGATTTTATTAACGTTTATAACAAAATCGTGTTTTTACCGCAAGAAACGACGATTTTTACAATTGGACGATTTACACAAACAAACCCATATTCCTCTGCATGCGAACGTGAAATTGTTGTTATATACAGGTGACTCCACATGAATTTAACATTTTTTTAAGAAATTAGACAAATCCCACGGAATTTGTAGATTATATTGATATTTATATAGTTAAAAAACTCGCAAAAACGAAATTTTTTGAAGGATTTTTTTTTTGTGGGGAAAATCGAAACCAGTGACATAATACAGTTCAATCATGTATTCTAAACACTCTGTCAAAGAATTAGCACAATCGGTTGGAATATAGAGATTTTATTAGCGTTTATAGCAAAATCGTGTTTTTACCGCAAGAAACGACGATTTTTACAATTTGACGATTTTCACGAACAAACCCATATTCCTCTGCATGCGAACGTGAAATTGTTGTTATATATAGGTGACTCCACATGAATTTAACATTTTTTTAAGAAATTAGACAAATCCCCCGGAATTTGTAGATTTTATTGATATTTATATAGTTAAAATCTCGCAAAAACGAAATTTTTTGAAGGATTTTTTTTTGTGGGGAAAATCGAACCAGTGATATAATACAGTTCAATCATGTATACTAAACACTCTGTCCAAGAATTAGCACAATCGGTTGGAATATAGAGATTTTATTAATGTTTATAGCAAAATCGTGTTTTTACGCAAGAAACGACGATTTTTACAATTGGACGATTTACACAAACAAACCCACATTCCTCTGCATGCGAACGTGAAATTGTTGTTATATATAGGTGAATCCACATGAATTTAACATTTTTTTAAGAAATTAGACAAATCCCACGGAATTTGTAGATTTTATTGATATTTATATAGTTAAAATCTCGCAAAAACGAAATTTTTGGAAGGATTTTTTTTTGTGGGGAAAATCGAAACCAGTGATATAATACAGTTCAATTATGTATACTAAACACTCTGTGAAAGAATTAGCACAATCGGTTGGAATATAGAGATTTTATTAACGTTTATAACAAAATCGTGTTTTTACCGCAAGAAACGACGATTTTTACAATTGGACGATTTACACAAACAAACCCATATTCCTCTGCATGCGAACGTGAAATTGTTGTTATATACAGGTGACTCCACATGAATTTAACATTTTTTTAAGAAATTAGACAAATCCCACGGAATTTGTAGATTTTATTGATATTTATATAGTTAAAAAACTCGCAAAAACGAAATTTTTTGAAGGATTTTTTTTGTGGGGAAAATCGAAACAAGTGACATAATACACTTCAATCATGTATACTAAACACTCTGTGAAAGAATTAGCACAATCGGTTGGAATATAGAGATTTTATTAACGTTTATAACAAAATCGTGTTTTTACCGCAAGAAACGACGATTTTTACAATTGGACGATTTACACAAACAAACCCATATTCCTCTGCACGCGAACGTGAAATTGTTGTTATATACAGGTGACTCCACATGAATTTAACATTTTTTTAAGAAATTAGACAAATCCCAAGGAATTTGTATATCTTATAAATATTTATATAGTTAATAATCTCGCAAAAACGAAATTTTTTGAAGGATTTTTTTTTTGTGGGGAAAATCGAAACCAGTGTTATAATACAGTTCAATCATGTATACTAAACACTCTGTCAAAGAATTAGCACAATCGGTTGGAATATAGAGATTTTATTAACGTTTATAGCAAAATCGTGTTTTTACCGCAAGAAACGACGATTTTTACAATGGGACGATTTACACAAACAAACCCTGATTCCTCCGCATGCGAACGTGAAATTGTTGTTATATATAGGTGAATCCACATGAATATAACATTTTTTTAAGAAATTAGACAAATCCCACGGAATTTGTAGATTATATTGATATTTATATAGTTAAAAAACTCGAAAAAACGAAATTTTTTGAAGGATTTTTTTCTGTGGGGAAATTCGAAACGAGTGACATAATACAGTTCAATCATGTATACTAAACACTCTGTGAAAGAATTAGCACAATCGGTTGGAATATAGAGATTTTATTAACGTTTATAGCAAAATCGTGTTTTTACCGCAAGAAACAACGATTTTTACAATTTGACCACTTTCACAAACAAACCCATATTCCTCTGCATGCGAACGTGAAATTGTTGTTATATATAGGTGAATCCACATGAATTTAACATTTTTTTAAGAAATTAGACAAATCCCACGGAATTTGTAGATTTTATTGATATTTATATAGTTAAAATCTCGCAAAAACGAAATTTTTTGAAGGATTTTTTTTTGTGGGGAAAATCGAAACCAGTGACATAATACAGTTCAATCATGTATACTAAACACTCTGTCCAAGAATTAGCACAATCGGTTGGAATATAGAGATTTTATTAATGTTTATAGCAAAATCGTGTTTTTACCGCAAGAAACGACGATTTTTACAATTGGACGATTTACACAAACAAACCCATATTCCTCTGCATGCGAACGTGAAATTGTTGTTATATATAGGTGAATCCACATGAATTTAACATTTTTTTAAGAAATTAGACAAATCCCACGGAATTTGTAGATTTTATTGATATTTATATAGTTAAAATCTCGCAAAAACGAAATTTTTTGAAGGATTTTTTTTTGTGGGGAAAATCGAAACCAGTGATATAATACAGTTCAATTATGTATACTAAACACTCTGTGAAAGAATTAGCACAATCGGTTGGAATATAGAGATTTTATTAACGTTTATAGCAAAATCGTGTTTTTACCGCAAGAAACAACGATTTTTACAATTTGACCATTTTCACAAACAAACCCATATTCCTCTGCATGCGAACGTGAAATTGTTGTTATATATAGGTGAATCCACATGAATTTAACATTTTTTTAAGAAATTAGACAAATCCCACGGAATTTGTAGATTTTCATTGATATTTATATAGTTAAAATCTCGCAAAAACGAAATTTTTTGAAGGATTTTTTTTTGTGGGGAAAATCGAAACCAGTGACATAATACAGTTCAATCATGTATACTAAACACTCTGTCCAAGAATTAGCACAATCGGTTGGAATATAGAGATTTTATTAATGTTTATAGCAAAATCGTGTTTTTACCGCAAGAAACGACGATTTTTACAATTGGACGATTTACACAAACAAACCCATATTCCTCTGCATGCGAACGTGAAATTGTTGTTATATGTAGGTGAATCCACATGAATTTAACATTTTTTTAAGAAATTAGACAAATCCCACGGAATTTGTAGATTTTATTGATATTTATATAGTTAAAATATCGCAAAAACGAAATTTTTTGAAGGATTTTTTTTTGTTGGGAAAATCGAAACCAGTGATATAATACAGTTCAATTATGTATACTAAACAATCTGTGAAATATTAGCACAATCGGTTGCAATAGAGAGATTTTATTAACGTTTAAACAAAATCGTGTTTTTACCGCAAGAAACGACGATTTTTACAATTGGACGATTTACACAAACAAACCCATATTCCTCTGCATGCGAACGTGAAATTGTTGTTATATATAGGTGAATCCACATGAATTTAACATTTTTTTAAGAAATTAGACAAATCCCACGGAATTTGTAGATTTTATTGATATTTATATAGTTAAAATATCGCAAAAACAAAATTTTTTGAAGGATTTTTTTTTGTTGGGAAAATCGAAACCAGTGATATAATACAGTTCAATTATGTATACTAAACACTCTGTGAAATATTAGCACAATCGGTTGCAATAGAGAGATTTTATTAACGTTTAAACAAAATCGTGTTTTTACCGCAAGAAACGACGATTTTTACAATTGGACGATTTACACAAACAAACCCATATTCCTCTGCATGCGAACGTGAAATTGTTGTTATATACAGGTGACTCCACATGAATTTAACATTTTTTAAGAAATTAGACAAATCCCACGGAATTTGTAGATTATATTGATATTTATATAGTTAAAAAACTCGCAAAAACGAAATTTTTTGAAGGATTTTTTTTTGTGGGGAAAATCGAAACCAGTGACATAATACAGTTCAATCATGTATACTAAACACTCTGTCAAAGAATTAGCACAATCGGTTGGAATATAGAGATTTTATTAATGTTTATAGCAAAATCGTGTTTTTACGCAAGAAACGACGATTTTTACAATTGGACGATTTACACAAACAAACCCACATTCCTCTGCATGCGAACGTGAAATTGTTGTTATATATAGGTGAATCCACATGAATTTAACATTTTTTTAAGAAATTAGACAAATCCCACGGAATTTGTAGATTTTATTGATATTTATATAGTTAAAATCTCGCAAAAACGAAATTTTTGGAAGGATTTTTTTTTTGTGGGAAAATCGAAACCAGTGATATAATACAGTTCAATTATGTATACTAAACACTCTGTGAAAGAATTAGCACAATCGGTTGGAATATAGAGATTTTATTAACGTTTATAACAAAATCGTGTTTTTACCGCAAGAAACGACGATTTTTACAATTGGACGATTTACACAAACAAACCCATATTCCTCTGCATGCGAACGTGAAATTGTTGTTATATACAGGTGACTCCACATGAATTTAACATTTTTTTAAGAAATTAGACAAATCCCACGGAATTTGTAGATTTTATTGATATTTATATAGTTAAAAAACTCGCAAAAACGAAATTTTTTGAAGGATTTTTTTTGTGGGGAAAATCGAAACCAGTGACATAATACACTTCAATCATGTATACTAAACAATCTGTGAAAGAATTAGCACAATCGGTTGGAATATAGAGATTTTATTAACGTTTATAACAAAATCGTGTTTTTACCGCAAGAAACGACGATTTTTACAATTGGACGATTTACACAAACAAACCCATATTCCTCTGCATGCGAACGTGAAATTGTTGTTATATACAGGTGACTCCACATGAATTTAACATTTTTTTAAGAAATTAGACAAATCCCACGGAATTTGTAGATTATATTGATATTTATATAGTTAAAAAACTCGCAAAAACGAAATTTTTTGAAGGATTTTTTTTTGTGGGGAAAATCGAAACCAGTGACATAATACAGTTCAATCATGTATTCTAAACACTCTGTCAAAGAATTAGCACAATCGGTTGGAATATAGAGATTTTATTAGCGTTTATAGCAAAATCGTGTTTTTACCGCAAGAAACGACGATTTTTACAATTTGACGATTTTCACGAACAAACCCATATTCCTCTGCATGCGAACGTGAAATTGTTGTTATACATAGGTGACTCCACATGAATTTAACATTTTTTTAAGAAATTAGACAAATCCCCCGGAATTTGTAGATTTTATTGATATTTATATAGTTAAAATCTCGCAAAAACGAAATTTTTTGAAGGATTTTTTTTTGTGGGGAAAATCGAACCAGTGATATAATACAGTTCAATCATGTATACTAAACACTCTGTCCAAGAATTAGCACAATCGGTTGGAATATAGAGATTTTATTAATGTTTATAGCAAAATCGTGTTTTTACGCAAGAAACGACGATTTTTACAATTGGACGATTTACACAAACAAACCCACATTCCTCTGCATGCGAACGTGAAATTGTTGTTATATATAGGTGAATCCACATGAATTTAACATTTTTTTAAGAAATTAGACAAATCCCACGGAATTTGTAGATTTTATTGATATTTATATAGTTAAAATCTCGCAAAGACGAAATTTTTTGAAGGATTTTTTTTTGTGGGGAAAATCGAAACCAGTGATATAATCCAGTTCAATTATGTATACTAAACACTCTGTGAAAGAATTAGCACAATCGGTTGGAATATAGAGATTTTATTAACGTTTATAACAAAATCGTGTTTTTACCGCAAGAAACGACGATTTTTACAATTGGACGATTTACACAAACAAACCCATATTCCTCTGCATGCGAACGTGAAATTGTTGTTATATACAGGTGACTCCACATGAATTTAACATTTTTTTAAGAAATTAGACAAATCCCACGGAATTTGTAGATTTTATTGATATTTATATTGTTAAAAAACTCGCAAAAACGAAATTTTTTGAAGGATTTTTTTTGTGGGGAAAATCGAAACCAGTGACATAATTCAGTTCAATCATGTATACTAAACACTCTGTGAAAGAATTAGCACAATCGGTTGGAATATAGAGATTTTATTAACGTTTATAACAAAATCGTGTTTTTACCGCAAGAAACGACTTTTTTTACAATTGGACGATTTACACAAACAAACCCATATTCCTCTGCATGCGAACGTGAAATTGTTGTTATATACAGGTGACTCCACATGAATTTAACATTTTTTTAAGAAATTAGACAAATCCCAAGGAATTTGTATATTTTATAAATATTTATATAGTTAATAATCTCGCAAAAACGAAATTTTTTGAAGGATTTTTTTTTGTGGGGAAAATCGAAACCAGTGTTATAATACAGTTCAATCATGTATACTAAACACTCTGTCAAAGAATTAGCACAATCGGTTGGAATATAGAGATTTTATTAACGTTTATAGCAAAATCGTGTTTTTACCGCAAGAAACGACGATTTTTACAATTGGACGATTTACACAAACAAACCCTGATTCCTCCGCATGCGAACGTGAAATTGTTGTTATATATAGGTGAATCCACATGAATATCACATTTTTTTTAAGAAATTAGACAAATCCCACGGAATTTGTAGATTATATTGATATTTATATAGTTAAAAAACTCGAAAAAACGAAATTTTTTGAAGGATTTTTTTTTGTGGGGAAATTCGAAACGAGTGACATAATACAGTTCAATCATGTATACTAAACACTCTGTGAAAGAATTAGCACAATCGGTTGGAATATAGAGATTTTATTAACGTTTATAGCAAAATCGTGTTTTTACCGCAAGAAACAACGATTTTTACAATTTGACCATTTTCACAAACAAACCCATATTCCTCTGCATGCGAACGTGAAATTGTTGTTATATATAGGTGAATCCACATGAATTTAACATTTTTTTAAGAAATTAGACAAATCCCACGGAATTTGTAGATTTTATTGATATTTATATAGTTAAAATCTCGCAAAAACGAAATTTTTTGAAGGATTTTTTTTTGTGGGGAAAATCGAAACCAGTGACATAATACAGTTCAATCATGTATACTAAACACTCTGTCCAAGAATTAGCACAATCGGTTGGAATATAGAGATTTTATTAATGTTTATAGCAAAATCGTGTTTTTACCGCAAGAAACGACGATTTTTACAATTGGACGATTTACACAAACAAACCCATATTCCTCTGCATGCGAACGTGAAATTGTTGTTATATATAGGTGAATCCACATGAATTTAACATTTTTTTAAGAAATTAGACAAATCCCACGGAATTTGTAGATTTTATTGATATTTATATAGTTAAAATCTCGCAAAAACGAAATTTTTTGAAGGATTTTTTTTTGTGGGGAAAATCGAAACCAGTGATATAATACAGTTCAATTATGTATACTAAACACTCTGTGAAAGAATTAGCACAATCGGTTGGAATATAGAGATTTTATTAACGTTTATATCAAAATCGTGTTTTTACCGCAAGAAACAACGATTTTTACAATTTGACCATTTTCACAAACAAACCCATATTCCTCTGCATGCGAACGTGAAATTGTTGTTATATATAGGTGAATCCACATGAATTTAACATTTTTTTAAGAAATTAGACAAATCCCACGGAATTTGTAGATTTTATTGATATTTATATAGTTAAAATCTCGCAAAAACGAAATTTTTTGAAGGATTTTTTTTTGTGGGGAAAATCGAAACCAGTGACATAATACAGTTCAATCATGTATACTAAACACTCTGTCCAAGAATTAGCACAATCGGTTGGAATATAGAGATTTTATTAATGTTTATAGCAAAATCGTGTTTTTACCGCAAGAAACGACGATTTTTACAATTGGACGATTTACACAAACAAACCCATATTCCTCTGCATGCGAACGTGAAATTGTTGTTATATATAGGTGAATCCACATGAATTTAACATTTTTTTAAGAAATTAGACAAATCCCACGGAATTTGTAGATTTTATTGATATTTATATAGTTAAAATATCGCAAAAACGAAATTTTTTGAAGGATTTTTTTTTGTTGGGAAAATCGAAACCAGTGATATAATACAGTTCAATTATGTATACTAAACACTCTGTGAAATATTAGCACAATCGGTTGCAATAGAGAGATTTTATTAACGTTTAAACAAAATCGTGTTTTTACCGCAAGAAACGACGATTTTTACAATTGGACGATTTACACAAACAAACCCATATTCCTCTGCATGCGAACGTGAAATTGTTGTTATATACAGGTGACTCCACATGAATTTAACATTTTTTTAAGAAATTAGACAAATCCCACGGAATTTGTAGATTATATTGATATTTATATAGTTAAAAAACTCGCAAAAACGAAATTTTTTGAAGGATTTTTTTTTGTGGGGAAAATCGAAACCAGTGACATAATACAGTTCAATCATGTATACTAAACACTCTGTCAAAGAATTAGCACAATCGGTTGGAATATAGAGATTTTATTAATGTTTATAGCAAAATCGTGTTTTTACGCAAGAAACGACGATTTTTACAATTGGACGATTTACACAAACAAACCCACATTCCTCTGCATGCGAACGTGAAATTGTTGTTATATATAGGTGAATCCACATAAATTTAACATTTTTTTAAGAAATTAGACAAATCCCACGGAATTTGTAGATTTTATTGATATTTATATAGTTAAAATCTCGCAAAAACGAAATTTTTGGAAGGATTTTTTTTTGTGGGGAAAATCGAAACCAGTGATATAATACAGTTCAATTATGTATACTAAACACTCTGTGAAAGAATTAGCACAATCGGTTGGAATATAGAGATTTTATTAACGTTTATAACAAAATCGTGTTTTTACCGCAAGAAACGACGATTTTTACAATTGGACGATTTACACAAACAAACCCATATTCCTCTGCATGCGAACGTGAAATTGTTGTTATATACAGGTGACTCCACATGAATTTAACATTTTTTTAAGAAATTAGACAAATCCCACGGAATTTGTAGATTTTATTGATATTTATATAGTTAAAAAACTCGCAAAAACGAAATTTTTTGAAGGATTTTTTTTGTGGGGAAAATCGAAACCAGTGACATAATACACTTCAATCATGTATACTAAACACTCTGTGAAAGAATTAGCACAATCGGTTGGAATATAGAGATTTTATTAACGTTTATAACAAAATCGTGTTTTTACCGCAAGAAACGACGATTTTTACAATTGGACGATTTACACAAACAAACCCATATTCCTCTGCATGCGAACGTGAAATTGTTGTTATATACAGGTGACTCCACATGAATTTAACATTTTTTTAAGAAATTAGACAAATCCCACGGAATTTGTAGATTATATTGATATTTATATAGTTAAAAAACTCGCAAAAACGAAATTTTTTGAAGGATTTTTTTTTGTGGGGAAAATCGAAACCAGTGACATAATACAGTTCAATCATGTATTCTAAACACTCTGTCAAAGAATTAGCACAATCGGTTGGAATATAGAGATTTTATTAGCGTTTATAGCAAAATCGTGTTTTTACCGCAAGAAACGACGATTTTTACAATTTGACGATTTTCACGAACAAACCCATATTCCTCTGCATGCGAACGTGAAATTGTTGTTATACATAGGTGACTCCACATGAATTTAACATTTTTTTAAGAAATTAGACAAATCTCCCGGAATTTGTAGATTTTATTGATATTTATATAGTTAAAATCTCGCAAAAACGAAATTTTTTGAAGGATTTTTTTTTGTGGGGAAAATCGAACCAGTGATATAATACAGTTCAATCATGTATACTAAACACTCTGTCCAAGAATTAGCACAATCGGTTGGAATATAGAGATTTTATTAATGTTTATAGCAAAATCGTGTTTTTACGCAAGAAACGACGATTTTTACAATTGGACGATTTACACAAACAAACCCACATTCCTCTGCATGCGAACGTGAAATTGTTGTTATATATAGGTGAATCCACATGAATTTAACATTTTTTTAAGAAATTAGACAAATCCCACGGAATTTGTAGATTTTATTGATATTTATATAGTTAAAATCTCGCAAAGACGAAATTTTTTGAAGGATTTTTTTTTGTGGGGAAAATCGAAACCAGTGATATAATACAGTTCAATTATGTATACTAAACACTCTGTGAAAGAATTAGCACAATCGGTTGGAATATAGAGATTTTATTAACGTTTATAACAAAATCGTGTTTTTACCGCAAGAAACGACGATTTTTACAATTGGACGATTTACACAAACAAACCCATATTCCTCTGCATGCGAACGTGAAATTGTTGTTATATACAGGTGACTCAACATGAATTTAACATTTTTTTAAGAAATTAGACAAATCCCACGGAATTTGTAGATTTTATTGATATTTATATTGTTAAAAAACTCGCAAAAACGAAATTTTTTGAAGGATTTTTTTTGTGGGGAAAATCGAAACCAGTGACATAATACAGTTCAATCATGTATACTAAACACTCTGTGAAAGAATTAGCACAATCGGTTGGAATATAGAGATTTTATTAACGTTTATAACAAAATCGTGTTTTTACCGCAAGAAACGACTTTTTTTACAATTGGACGATTTACACAAACAAACCCATATTCCTCTGCATGCGAACGTGAAATTGTTGTTATATACAGGTGACTCCACATGAATTTAACATTTTTTTAAGAAATTAGACAAATCCCAAGGAATTTGTATATTTTATAAATATTTATATAGTTAATAATCTCGCAAAAACGAAATTTTTTTAAGGATTTTTTTTTGTGGGGAAAATCGAAACCAGTGTTATAATACAGTTCAATCATGTATACTAAACACTCTGTCAAAGAATTAGCACAATCGGTTGGAATATAGAGATTTTATTAACGTTTATAGCAAAATCGTGTTTTTACCGCAAGAAACGACGATTTTTACAATTGGACGATTTACACAAACAAACCCTGATTCCTCCGCATGCGAACGTGAAATTGTTGTTATATATAGGTGAATCCACATGAATATAACATTTTTTTTAAGAAATTAGACAAATCCCACGGAATTTGTAGATTATATTGATATTTATATAGTTAAAAAACTCGAAAAAACGAAATTTTTTGAAGGATTTTTTTTTGTGGGGAAATTCGAAACGAGTGACATAATACAGTTCAATAATGTATACTAAACACTCTGTGAAAGAATTAGCACAATCGGTTGGAATATAGAGATTTTATTAACGTTTATAGCAAAATCGTGTTTTTACCGCAAGAAACAACGATTTTTACAATTTGACCATTTTCACAAACAAACCCATATTCCTCTGCATGCGAACGTGAAATTGTTGTTATATATAGGTGAATCCACATGAATTTAACATTTTTTTAAGAAATTAGACAAATCCCACGGAATTTGTAGATTTTATTGATATTTATATAGTTAAAATCTCGCAAAAACGAAATTTTTTGAAGGATTTTTTTTTGTGGGGAAAATCGAAACCAGTGACATAATACAGTTCAATCATGTATACTAAACACTCTGTCCAAGAATTAGCACAATCGGTTGGAATATAGAGATTTTATTAATGTTTATAGCAAAATCGTGTTTTTACCGCAAGAAACGACGATTTTTACAATTTGACGATTTTCACGAACAAACCCATATTCCTCTGCATGCGAACGTGAAATTGTTGTTATACATAGGTGACTCCACATGAATTTAACATTTTTTTAAGAAATTAGACAAATCCCCCGGAATTTGTAGATTTTATTGATATTTATATAGTTAAAATCTCGCAAAAACGAAATTTTTTGAAGGATTTTTTTTTGTGGGGAAAATCGAACCAGTGATATAATACAGTTCAATCATGTATACTAAACACTCTGTCCAAGAATTAGCACAATCGGTTGGAATATAGAGATTTTATTAATGTTTATAGCAAAATCGTGTTTTTACGCAAGAAACGACGATTTTTACAATTGGACGATTTACACAAACAAACCCACATTCCTCTGCATGCGAACGTGAAATTGTTGTTATATATAGGTGAATCCACATGAATTTAACATTTTTTTAAGAAATTAGACAAATCCCACGGAATTTGTAGATTTTATTGATATTTATATAGTTAAAATCTCGCAAAGACGAAATTTTTTGAAGGATTTTTTTTTGTGGGGAAAATCGAAACCAGTGATATAATACAGTTCAATTATGTATACTAAACACTCTGTGAAAGAATTAGCACAATCGGTTGGAATATAGAGATTTTATTAACGTTTATAACAAAATCGTGTTTTTACCGCAAGAAACGACGATTTTTACAATTGGACGATTTACACAAACAAACCCATATTCCTCTGCATGCGAACGTGAAATTGTTGTTATATACAGGTGACTCCACATGAATTTAACATTTTTTTAAGAAATTAGACAAATCCCACGGAATTTGTAGATTTTATTGATATTTATATTGTTAAAAAACTCGCAAAAACGAAATTTTTTGAAGGATTTTTTTTGTGGGGAAAATCGAAACCAGTGACATAATACAGTTCAATCATGTATACTAAACACTCTGTGAAAGAATTAGCACAATCGGTTGGAATATAGAGATTTTATTAACGTTTATAACAAAATCGTGTTTTTACCGCAAGAAACGACTTTTTTTACAATTGGACGATTTACACAAACAAACCCATATTCCTCTGCATGCGAACGTGAAATTGTTGTTATATACAGGTGACTCCACATGAATTTAACATTTTTTTAAGAAATTAGACAAATCCCAAGGAATTTGTATATTTTATAAATATTTATATAGTTAATAATCTCGCAAAAACGAAATTTTTTGAAGGATTTTTTTTTGTGGGGAAAATCGAAACCAGTGTTATAATACAGTTCAATCATGTATACTAAACACTCTGTCAAAGAATTAGCACAATCGGTTGGAATATAGAGATTTTATTAACGTTTATAGCAAAATCGTGTTTTTACCGCAAGAAACGACGATTTTTACAATTGGACGATTTACACAAACAAACCCTGATTCCTCCGCATGCGAACGTGAAATTGTTGTTATATATAGGTGAATCCACATGAATATAACATTTTTTTTAAGAAATTAGACAAATCCCACGGAATTTGTAGATTATATTGATATTTATATAGTTAAAAAACTCGAAAAAACGAAATTTTTTGAAGGATTTTTTTTTGTGGGGAAATTCGAAACGAGTGACATAATACAGTTCAATAATGTATACTAAACACTCTGTGAAAGAATTAGCACAATCGGTTGGAATATAGAGATTTTATTAACGTTTATAGCAAAATCGTGTTTTTACCGCAAGAAACAACGATTTTTACAATTTGACCATTTTCACAAACAAACCCATATTCCTCTGCATGCGAACGTGAAATTGTTGTTATATATAGGTGAATCCACATGAATTTAACATTTTTTTAAGAAATTAGACAAATCCCACGGAATTTGTAGATTTTATTGATATTTATATAGTTAATATCTCGCAAAAACGAAATTTTTTGAAGGATTTTTTTTTTGTGGGGAAAATCGAAACCAGTGACATAATACAGTTCAATCATGTATACTAAACACTCTGTCCAAGAATTAGCACAATCGGTTGGAATATAGAGATTTTATTAATGTTTATAGCAAAATCGTGTTTTTACCGCAAGAAACGACGATTTTTACAATTGGACGATTTACACAAACAAACCCATATTCCTCTGCATGCGAACGTGAAATTGTTGTTATATATAGGTGAATCCACATGAATTTAACATTTTTTTAAGAAATTAGACAAATCCCACGGAATTTGTAGATTTTATTGATATTTATATAGTTAAAATCTCGCAAAAACGAAATTTTTTGAAGGATTTTTTTTTGTGGGGAAAATCGAAACCAGTGATATAATACAGTTCAATTATGTATACTAAACACTCTGTGAAAGAATTAGCACAATCGGTTGGAATATAGAGATTTTATTAACGTTTATAGCAAAATCGTGTTTTTACCGCAAGAAACAACGATTTTTACAATTTGACCATTTTCACAAACAAACCCATATTCCTCTGCATGCGAACGTGAAATTGTTGTTATATATAGGTGAATCCACATGAATTTAACATTTTTTTAAGAAATTAGACAAATCCCACGGAATTTGTAGATTTTATTGATATTTATATAGTTAAAATCTCGCAAAAACGAAATTTTTTGAAGGATTTTTTTTTGTGGGGAAAATCGAAACCAGTGACATAATACAGTTCAATCATGTATACTAAACACTCTGTCCAAGAATTAGCACAATCGGTTGGAATATAGAGATTTTATTAATGTTTATAGCAAAATCGTGTTTTTACCGCAAGAAACGACGATTTTTACAATTGGACGATTTACACAAACAAACCCATATTCCTCTGCATGCGAACGTGAAATTGTTGTTATATATAGGTGAATCCACATGAATTTAACATTTTTTTAAGAAATTAGACAAATCCCACGGAATTTGTAGATTTTATTGATATTTATATAGTTAAAATATCGCAAAAACGAAATTTTTTGAAGGATTTTTTTTTGTTGGGAAAATCGAAACCAGTGATATAATACAGTTCAATTATGTATACTAAACACTCTGTGAAATATTAGCACAATCGGTTGCAATAGAGAGATTTTATTAACGTTTAAACAAAATCGTGTTTTTACCGCAAGAAACGACGATTTTTACAATTGGACGATTTACACAAACAAACCCATATTCCTCTGCATGCGAACGTGAAATTGTTGTTATATACAGGTGACTCCACATGAATTTAACATTTTTTTAAGAAATTAGACAAATCCCACGGAATTTGTAGATTATATTGATAATTATATAGTTAAAAAACTCGCAAAAACGAAATTTTTTGAAGGATTTTTTTTTGTGGGGAAAATCGAAACCAGTGACATAATACAGTTCAATCATGTATACTAAACACTCTGTCAAAGAATTAGCACAATCGGTTGGAATATAGAGATTTTATTAGCGTTTATAGCAAAATCGTGTTTTTACCGCAACAAACGACGATTTTACAATTTGACGATTTTCACGAACAAACCCATATTCCTCTGCATGCGAACGTGAAATTGTTGTTATATATAGGTGAATCCACATGAATTTAACATTTTTTTAAGAAATTAGACAAATCCCACGGAATTTGTAGATTTTATTGATATTTATATAGTTAAAATCTCGCAAAAACGAAATTTTTTGAAGGATTTTTTTTTGTGGGGAAAATCGAAACCAGTGACATAATACAGTTCAATCATGTATACTAAACACTCTGTCCAAGAATTAGCACAATCGGTTGGAATATAGAGATTTTATTAATGTTTATAGCAAAATCGTGTTTTTACCGCAAGAAACGACGATTTTTACAATTGGACGATTTACACAAACAAACCCATATTCCTCTGCATGCGAACGTGAAATTGTTGTTATATATAGGTGAATCCACATGAATTTAACATTTTTTTAAGAAATTAGACAAATCCCACGGAATTTGTAGATTTTATTGATATTTATATAGTTAAAATCTCGCAAAAACGAAATTTTTTGAAGGATTTTTTTTGTGGGGAAAATCGAAACCAGTGATATAATACAGTTCAATTATGTATACTAAACACTCTGTGAAAGAATTAGCACAATCGGTTGGAATATAG